>NW_003546269.1:20541-27409 GCF_000090795.2 Amphimedon queenslandica | reverse complement strand
GATATAAATGTCAGTGTAAACTTTTTATCTACAAATTGATATAAGATGCTTGATTCCCCGACTTGCGTGTCACCAAGCAGCAATATCTTGTAGAGAACGTCATAGGTTACTTGAGCTGGAGGATAAGCCATGATGCCAAAGTTCTAGTCTTCGATACAAAGCCTTGAGGATAGCTTGGGCTGGCCTTTTCGAAGCCACACCTTTCGTTAAGGAATGCTGTAATAAAAAGTCTACTGTCAACAGGCTAATCTAATAAGACTCGAGGTTCATCAAATTGGAATTATAATTATAGATCTATTTGTTGCAATTTATCGCTATAATAGCTAAAGGGGGTGAGCACATGCCGCCGGGTCCAGCTACACCCTTCGAGATCTGTTTAGAAAAAGTTACTCTGGATTCTAATCATTCTATAAACTTGAGTGATAGTCACTTGTCCGGCCTGATCTCTGTAGTCTGTAGCTTGATCTGTAAATGTGTACAGTGTAGACTACGTGATCTTGCTATTCTTTACTTGGCCTTGACTAGTAAGCTGGATATTAAAAGCATGGCCCTAAAGCCCAACATCCACTGTGGCAACTTTGTTGAAAGCAACTTTGTGGTTACTTTGATGTATGTCAACTTTGTTGCCAGGAAAACCCCGCCCAATTCCGGGATTGGAAAGGTGTGGCTGATTGCTGCTGCATGCAGCAGAATTCTATTCATATCCATAAATGAATTATAGAAGTAAAATTATATATAATAATATAATATTACAACAGTCTTGCTTGGAAATTATAAATGTATACATGAATTTCCATCTGTTTACATTTGCAAGTGGGTTTAATGGACTTTACCTATTGTGGATATGAAGGTTGATGTAAACCTTTTTTCTACAAATTGAAATATGATGCTTGATTTTCCGACTTGCGTGTCGCCAAGCAGCAATATCTTATAGAGGAAGTCGTATGCTGTTTCAGCTGGAGGATAAGCCATGATGCCAAAGTTCTGTTGTTAGTCCCGAGGAAAGTTTGAGCTGGCTTTTTGGATCCGAAGCCACGCCTTTCAACATTTAAAGGAATGCTGCTGTTATAGTGTTATTCCTTGCAGAATTTATGGCACAGCAGTGCATTCACTTTTTAAAAAGGCAAAAATAGTGTTTGGTAACCTGATTTGGTCACTCAAGATAGAATTGTTGATTGCAGCGGTGAAGTCAATCCGTCAAAACCTACCTCCGACAACATAGAAGCGGAAGCCATGTCAATGACGTTTATGTTTATTCAAGCTAGCCCCGCCCAATCCTCCAAGTTTAAAGGTGTGGCTGATTGCTGTTGCGCGCGCATGCATGCAGGAATAATGTCTGCTAGTATAAAGGCCACTATACACCAGGCAATTCTATTGCTTGCAATCTATGGTTACTTTGATGTTGTAAGCAATGTGTTGCATAGAATAGAACATGTTTCTATTCTAGGCAACAGTGTTGCCTGAAGATCAAAGTAACCACAGATTGCCTCCAATAGCATTGCCTGGTGTATATAGTGGCCTTAAACTATAAATATTGTAGAATACCTGAAAACTGTAAAAGTAACATTTATATACAACAATTTTGCTTGGTTTTGATGAAACCACTAGATCTATGTATGACAAAATTAGATCTAGTTCTACTTTATCGTGTACATTTGCACGGACCTCACCTATTGTAGATATGAAGTCCATCGAAAACTTTTTCACTACGAATTGAAGTAAGATGCTTGTTTTCCCGACATGCGTGTCCCCAAGCAGCAATATTTTGTAGAGAAAGTCGTACGTTGTGAATGTAGTCAGTGGATAAGCCATGGTTCCAATTTTCGTAGTTCTACTGAGTATTTTTTTTTTAGCTGGAAGGAAAGTTTGAGCTGGCTATTAGGAAGCCACACCTTTCAACTAGGAATGCTATCATGGTAAGCAAAAGGCGATGGGGCGAAAGGCCCTGTTTATATTTACACTACAAACCAGTTTGGATCAAAGCCGTTCAGAAACCAGCTTAATATTGTGTCCACACATAACTGTGGTTGAATTAGTTTACAAGGCTACAGTTGCTTCAGTACATAAACCGGTGTGGTTTAGCATGATAAGTCGGTTTCAAACCGCATTGAAATTTTCCACACGTAAACTGGTTTATTTCTGGAGGGTAAGCCATGATGCCAAGGTTTTAGTCTTCTTTACAAGCCTTGAGGAAGCTTGAGCTGGGTTTTTGGAAGCCACACCTTTCGTTAAGGAATGCTATGCTGTAAAAGTAATCTAATCGAGGGTTCATCAAAATTGAAATTGTAATAATTATATTCATTGCAATTTATAACCGAAACGATTATATTCATTGTTGCTACAATAACAAGCACATGCACATGCTGGTCCAGCTACACCCCTCGAGATCTTAAGGTTACAAAAAGTTACTGTGGATTCTATAATAGTCACCCGGTCTGCCTGATCTCTGTAGCCTGTGGCTCCATTGGTCTGTAAAAGTTTGCAGTGTAAACGTCATCTTTTATTCTTGACTCAGCCTGAGGAGACTAGTTGACTTGACTGTAAGCTGGATATCAGAAGCATGGCCCTAAAAGAAATCTTGTTAAAGGAAAACTCTGCCCTACGCATCATATGTCAATATGATTCAAAACATCAATACTTTCGTTGCACCAGAAGTGCTCAACAGCTCTCAGGCTGACAAGCAAGGCCTTGCAACTGCAGATTTCTTACTCAGTAATGCTGAGCTGGTCATGATCGTTGAAGATAAACGCAAGGAGCTGCAGCAGAAAGTCTCTGATGAGGAAGGTTCTGAATGTTTAGAAATTAAGATGACAGTATTTGGAAATTGGGCTGGAAATCTTGATAGGTCAAGTGGTCTCATACTTTACTGCAAACCAAAGAATGTGTCTCAAGTGAAAGCTGTTATTAAAGCTGCCGGAAAGATGAAACCAATTGTAAAGGTATTTACTTAATTGAAAAGTGCATCGGTGCAAATATATTTTTAATAATAGGTTGGGTTTGGTGGTGCCTATCATACCTGGACTCCTCTCTTTCCTGAAAAATGTACCAAAGACTCATCAAGCATCATCCTTAACATGTGTGACTTGTCTTTAGAAACGTCTGGACAGCGAATTTATCTTGTAAAAGGTTAATAAGATTATTTGTGAGTAAATATTGAAGCCAAACTTCTACAACTTTGTGGGTACTATAGAAGCTTGTGGTCAAGAGCCCTTAGGCAGGGGTCAAGTGTATTTAGGACTTGAAGTGTTAACAAAGTTTCTTATACCATCAAATTAAACTTACTTTTTATGCATGCACAAGCAATAGGGTGCATATTGATAAGAGTATAATGCACTCTTGCTGTTTATAGATGACAATAATATCACTACTCATGTGACTGTTTCTCCTGGAGTGACTACTGGTGAGCTCACTGAGGTTTTCTTGAAAGAGAGCATTTGCATTGAGTCTAATGTCGTCCTAACAGGTGTCACATATGGAGGTATTATGCCAACTGGCTGCCATGTGAGTTAATGCATATGAACAATTCAACTATACATTTTGCAGAATTTATGCCATTATTTCACTTTTGGCAACAGTAGTGTTTTGTTTACAATTTTTGGCTGGCTTATGTTTCAACTATTATGTTGAATTTTGTATAGGGTGTTGGTAAGGATCAATCCATTCTTTCTGATTTGGTTACTCAAGTTAAAATTGTTGATTGCAGCGGTGAAGTTAAAACCTATCCTGATGACCTGCCAGAAGGCTCCAACAAAGAAGCAGCCATGAACGGCATCAGAATGAGCATGGGAGTCTTTGGAGCAGTCGTTGAAATGACCATAAAAGTTGAGAAGCTGAAGACTGCTAAAGTCGATACCACCTACCCGACCATTGGTTCTCTTCTTTATGGGGACTCACCAACCCTTCCTCGGCTCATTCAGGATAACTGGTCACTGGAGATACTCTGGTTTCCTTTCACCAGCCTTGGACTCGATGGAGGGATCCTTCAAGGTTTGCCACTGATGGATACATGGCAGCCCAAGCTTGATGAGGTATGGGTCAGAGCCATAAACAGAGATGAGTCTTTCTGTGAAGTAAACAAGTAAGAATTCAGTTATTAGTGCTGTAATTTTATTTTATCTACATTTTTATTACTTTGTAACTTCAAAAACAACATTACCTCATGAATGCCTTTATGCTATGTGGAAAGTTTGAGTCATTTATTTTCATTGTAGGATTGATAGGACGAAGCAGAAGATACGTGACACAATGCAGCATCAAATTAATGGCAGTGTTGCTAACCCAATCATAGACCGGTTCAAGACACTCACTCCGGCCATCATTAGTAATGCTGTGAGTTTTATAAAGATGGAGAACCCTCCTGGGACCACGTATGAGCCGATGACAAATGCCATCCACTTTCACTTTGGAATTTCACTCGGACCTTTCTATGACATGGAGTTTGGGTTCCCTATTAACCTGGATAACCTTGATGACCAGTATTTTAGCAATTTTATGACTGCCATGAGATTTGTTGTTGACAAAAGCAAAGAATATTCAGCAAGTGAGTTGTGCGAATGTAGCTAGAATAATTTCACTCTATGCAATGTCTTCTTTTACCTTATGCAGAAGGAGAAATGGACCAATTCCCACTAAGTACTACAATGGTACTTCGTGTCATCAGTAAAAGTGATTGTCTCATTTCGCCTGCTTCAAGGCGTCTGAATGATAGCACCACACATACTGCGTGGGTGGAGATCCTCTGCTTCACGGCAATCACTGGTACCCAGAACTATCAGACGTTCTTTCAAGAGGTGGGACAGAAATGGATGGAACTTGGCGGAGCGCCTCATTGGTGCAAGCTTTGGACGTTTCTTGAAAATGGTGAAAAGAATGTGTATGATCATGTTCATGAGTTTTATGGGAAGAATTTGTCGGATTATCGTGAGATTCTGAAAGAACACTGCAGCTCAGCAAAGGAAGAACTTCATGAAATATTTATGAACTCAACATTAAAAAAGATCTTGAATGTCTGAGCCAATAAATATTGTCCAATAAACATAATAGCAAATTTCTAATTAATAGAATTGAAAAAAAGAAATTACAAAATTTAAATGAATTGACTTTTATTTCCAAAAAATTAGCAAAATTTGTTAATAATATTAACAAATTTTGCTTATTATACACTATGATGTTAAAAATAATCATAGAAAAAAATTAATGTAATGACAGCATAGTTGGCAATAATGATATATAGCATCAGCATCAAGAGGTAGCATTCAAATTAGTTTGCAGCAGTAAGTGATTCTTTTATACATCTACATTACATAGGAAAAAATTAGTAACAACTGTAATGTTGATTATACAATTTACCACTAAGAGCTTTATCGCTTCAATCATTCACTTTTTACATTTCTTGCAACAGTTCTTCTGTATTAACAGATTGAACATTATGATAATATACATTGTATATTTCAGTAAATTAAGATACATTATATAAAATATAAGTACATGCTTATTCACTCAGCCAACCAATGAGCATTTCTGTAGCATACTCTCATAACCATGTGTGCATTTGTACTTTGGATAGTGTGTATACTTAGTTACTTACCCTGCATTTGTATCCTATGATTGCTATGACAATACAAGTTACGATCAAGAAGACTGCTGCAACAACACAACCAATGATAAGCCCTAATAATGTTATTAAGAGTGCTTAGTAGAAATAGAAGTAAAGCTAACCTATATTTGGTGGAGGTTTTGTAGGAGATGGTGTTTGTGTTGGAGAAGGTGTAGTTGATGTTGAAGCAACTGGAGTTGTTGTATCTGTCAAATATTAGTATTTATGCACTGGGAGAGGAATAAAACAACTTACCAAATGCTAGTATAAATGATTCACTTTGGCCAGCTCCATTACTAAACACAATAGTGATATTGCACTGTTGATGCATAGGTACTGATACGACCCTTGTAAGATTTTCTCCAAAAGAATACTCAACTAATGAATTATTCTCATATACAAGGTCAGTTTCATTACACAGTATACTGATATTAGTATGCAGAGGAGCCTTAGGAGCACACTCTAATTTAATCTGTAAACATTTGTTGTGAATATAAAGATAATATCTATATAAATATCTCTTACTGGTATAGTTAGCTTGTAAACAGCATTGTCATGGTTGTCACGGTCTTGCTCTATAAAGTGTACAGAAGTACCCTCAACTGACTTAGGAACTATCAAAAAATAATTAAAAACTAAAATAAATCAAATTTATACCTTCTTGAATAGAGAATATTTTTTCCCTAGATATTCCATCCCCTAATTTATTGACTCCAGCTATAACAAATTTATAATGACGACTGAATAATTTGGGATCAGGAAACTGAAAATTAGTTTGAGGGAAAACATGTCGTTCAATCAAAACAGCACCAGTGATATTGTCAGATAGGATAAAATGGTATCCATATATATTAGATGAACTATGAGGAGCAACCCATGTTATATTAAGAACATCACAGTTTTCAGGTGAAGGTTTAATGTCAGTGACTGGTCCCACTTTAGCTAATAGCATGTGTACATAGTTAATTTAAGAGTAAAAATAGATTTCTTACCATATTTAAATGGTGGTATAGGTAGGAACTCTCCTCCCATATTGCTCATTGATACAATAACAGTGAATGCAGTTAAATTATTAGGCATAGATACATCTCCTTTAATTATCTCCATTTGATTGTGAACTTCTGGTGGTATACTGTAGTTTCCTTGTATCTCATTGTGAACATTGAGTATAATGACGATTATATTATTAGGATATTCAGCACTGCATAACTCACTGACCTATCAATTGGTATGGATTATTGCATGGTAAGTAAAATGTATAATTAGATCTAT
>NW_003546269.1:8195-19148 GCF_000090795.2 Amphimedon queenslandica | reverse complement strand
CCTTTGCACAAAACTTGCCACCATCAGTTACAGTCACGTGATGATTAGCCATAGGCTTGACTTAATATTTTTATCAAGTCACGTGATCAGACTGGTGCAAGTTTTGTGCAAAGGGCTGTACAGCCCTTTGCAAAACTTGCCACCACCAGTTCTAGTCACGTGATGATTAGCCATCGGCTTAACTTATTATTTTTATGAAGTCACGTGATCAGACTGGTGCAAAGGGCCGGCTGTACTGTAGATCTATAGATCGGAACCGGAGGCTGGCACGTCATGCGTCTGTGATGATGTCACTTCCTCTACCTACTCTCCCTTCATAAAAATGGAGTATTCTCTATATTTTCGCTTAAGCAGCAGTTATCTCACTAATAATACTTGCAATTGACTCAAAAACATCAGTGCATTTTGATAAAATACTAATAAACATGATAACTTCTGTTCAGTCAGCTACAGGTAGCAAAAGCTTGTCCTCTGTCTCAAATGACTAAACCACACTTTTCTAGAAAAGGCAAAGATATTGCATCTTTAGATAAAGTGCAGATTATATTCTTACTCTTGCTCTTTGTTTTTAAAGTGTATGCAGACTCCTAGTTGTCTATAAAATGTGATAGGTGAAGAAGTCTGAAACCAGTTACAACTTAAGAGTATTGTACTGCATTAAAGTAAGAAAACTGTATCATGTTTATTAGTCTTTTATCTAGATACACTGACATTTTTGATTCAATTGCAGGTATTATTAGTGAGATAACTGCTGCTAAAGTGAAAAGAGAGAGAATACTCCATTTTTATCAGAGGAGAGTAGGTAGAGGAAGTGACATCATCACATGACGCATGACCAACCTCCTCAGCTCAGATATAGATCAGATCTGCAGATCTGATCTGCATCTGATCATAGCCAATAAGGCCATAAGGCTGCCACGCCCTAATTAATAGTCAGAAATGCTGCTGAATCCAATTCTTCTCCTTCTTCTGCAATACATTCAATCATTTGATTGTGCTAGTAAGTAAATCAATCAAAATTATTTATCATAATATTATATCATATTAAAGATATAATAGTGCAGCCAGTGTCCATTAATACAACACTCAACTCTACTGTTGTTTTCTGCTGTGAAGCTGTTGCTGATATTGTGACCTTTCGAATCAATAATCAGTCAGCAATTGATGAAACTGTGATAGCTAATGGATTCACTATATCTACATTTAATAATGGTGGCACTAGAAGAGCTGAATTACAAGCAATAGCTTATGATCATAATAATAATACTAACATAAGTTGTGCAGCCACTACTTTTACACCAGTAGTAGTGCAACACAGTGACACTGTGTTATTAATGATTCAAGGTTAGTAGATTCAAGGTTAGTAGATACTTAATAGATTATTATCTCCTTTTTTATTCAGGTCCACTAGATGATGTCAGTAATTTGAATTATACCATTATTAATGGATCCAGTGTATTATTGACATGGACAGCTCCTTATACACTGGATAATGTACCTATCACTGGATACTATATAGTTGTCAACGAACTAGAAAGCAGCACTACTAATAATACTAATATTACATTATCAACTAGTGACGTTAATCCTTGTGTTTTTAATAATGCATCAGTTTCTCCTATGAATGATGTTGGGATAGGTTCACCAAATAGTATCAGTTTTTATTATGAAAGAGGTTAGCATTACTGTGGTTTTATATTCATGTTTACAGTATATCTTTCAGTTCCTTTCAGTAACTTTGCCATATCTGTAACACCAGTAGTTGAGAGACAACTAGTATTATTATATATTACCATTGATGTAAGTTTAAAAACACTAACACAATTGATGCATTGTCAAGCTATGATAATATTTTCATAACCACTATAGGTTAGTACAATATGTGAAGGAGAATATCCTAACAATATAGCAGCTACAATAATGACTACTAACAATACCATAATAAGCAGTACCAGTATATCAACAATTCAAGTTAATGATGACATGATGATCACTGGAATAGTAACAATACCAAATAATCTAAGCACATTTATGGTGAATGTATCATTGAGTAATAGTGGAGGAGAGTTCCTGCCTACACCTCCTTTTGTATTTGGTAAAAAAATTATTATCTTGACACTACTAACATTTCATAAATTTTATTAGGTGTTGTAGGACCAGTTACTAACGTTACATCTTCAATTGACTGTACCAGTATTACTATAACTTGGAAAGCTCCTACAGTTGATAATGGAATATCAATAGAGTATTATAATTTAAGCATTTATGATGACGTCATTGATCAGTTATTGATGAGTGTACCAGTATATAATACGAGTTATCAGTTTGTGGATAATAACTTGTTTATTTATCGCTATGCATACGTTATAACTGGAGTCAATGTATTAGGAGAAGGAATATCTACTAGAGCTACATTCTCTTATCAAAGAGGTAACGTGGTTATATTCATCAAATTCTAATTATATTTCATATTACTGCAGTTCCTAGGTCAGCTAATGAAACAACTGTTTCAGTAGAACTTGAATTTGCACAAGAATTGATCATAAAGTTTTCTATACATTTACTTGTGAGATTTTATTGTTGATATCAATAAAATTCTTATTTTTAGGGTATGCTGATGTGTACTGGTGAAGCTCCTAATAGTGCTACAGTTGCTGTGCAGTGTAATGGCTCTGGTAGCATATATTCAAACTCGTACATGCTAAAGTATACTAATCAGCCTAGTAATATTACAGGATTAGCACTAGTGCCTTTAAATCAGCAGTGTAACTTCAGTGTTGTATTCAGCAACAATGCTGGTAGTAGCAAACCATTTGTCATACCTCTTGGTCAGTTAGTAGTTTCATGTCCATGTATATTATTACATTGCATGTAGATACATTCCACCCTTATCCAACTAATGATATCACTACTACTACACAGTTGCTGTCACCTACTACACAGTTGCTGTCACCTACTAGCACACCTGCTTCAACAAGTCTTAATGCTATTGCTAGTCAGTTACATTGACTAATAATACAGAGTATATAAAATATATTCTTTTACAGTTATTACACCAGCAGTTTTGGGTGCCATTATTATTATTCTACTATTAATAATATTAATTCTTGTGTGCATTGTTATTTCTTATAAGAAGAAAGAAAACAGTAAGTACTTTAATTTTGTAGTGAGTGGAAAAAGTTATAAATTTTCATCATCTCTGATAAATCCTGCTTTCATGATATGATGTGTGCTCATTTTAAGTATTAATTACAGGGTCTGTCTCATTTCAACAACAAGCGCCTGTAGTTACTTCATATAATGAAGCATATCAGTTTAACACCTTGATGATTAATAATAATAACAATCCAGCTTATGAAGAAATAAAGCTAACTTGAGCAGTAACAATTAACATTGTGAACTTCTGTATAAATGTGTGTTTATTTCACAATAATTTATTTATCATTTGTATGCATGTTAAGAGCATCAGTATTTTTAAATTTGTTAATTTTGTTCATAATAATGTGTGAAGAATTGTTTTAAAATTCTTATTAAAATTAAACCGTATACTATTTAATTAAACATTTACAAGTGAGCCTTTAATTAACCGAAGTTAAAAAGAAATTATAAAATTCAAATTGGCGGTCTGTCCTGCACATGGTCCTTCTCTCTCTTGATTTGTAAGTTGAGCTGTCTTCTTTAGCGTGCTAGTGAGAGGGGTATCCCGTATTACAATAGGTCTAAAGATGAAGTCAGCTAGTCAGAGGAGCACCAAACACCACACCAGCACGCCTTATGACCGACCAAAACCAAAGGTAACTACATTGTGGCTTACTAGTTGGCTCTTTGCCCAGTAATACTTAAACATATACTATTGTACGTGTACATGGTTTGTATGTGATGTATATGTACATGAATTGATGGGGTATTATGATAATGGGGTTTAACTTTTTATGGTAACGGAATAAGATGATGGTGATACTGTAGTGTAAAGTGTTATATGCATGTACATGTATTACTTTATTATTACAATTATTTTTATTTTTTTATTGTTAGGGTTTTGTACAGACGGTTAAAGATTGGTTTACTCCATCGAAGTGGACCAAGGAAGTCAGCAGTCCTTTACCTAATCGGACGCTCCCCGACCACACCCCCTGGCCTGGCACACCCCACCCTATTCAAGGTCGTCAGTTGGACGTGCGTGGAGTGACACACCCTCTGACTCCGCCTTCATTTGATGAGTTTAACGAGGAACCGGCAGAGATAAAGAAGAATGAATCGCCTGTACTAGTATCTAACAAAGAAGAAAGAATGGAGGTGAAAAATACATGTACATTTTAGAAATTATAATGAAATACCGTATAGCGGGAAATTTTGGCTGGAGTTAAATTTGGCGATTTTTGGCATTTAGATAGCCATTCGCCAGAATAAAACCTGCCATTTTGAGCCATTATACACATGCTCAATGGCATGTGGTCACAATTTTACTTCCTCCAAAATTTCCTGCTATACAGTACATGTAATAAGACTAATAGCTAATAAATGAAATAGCTAATTATTAGTGCATTGGTGATTCAATTTTGTTAATTCTTTTTATAATTAACTAAGTGCTAATTTTAGTAATTTTCAACTTGAATTCACAATTTTTACACATACATGTACAGTACATGCTATTACACATTAAATGATTTATTATTATTTTATTTCCTTATTAGGAATCCAGTGCCAGGAGTGGTAGTAACACTCCATTAGCCAATACATCAGTTCCTCTACCTTACATTGCTCAAAACGGTCTTGATCCTCCTCCTCCCACTACATGTGCTCCTACTACTACTTACAGTCATGGTTCTCATTATCCTCATAGAGGGGTAAGGATCAAACAGAGGGAGAGGGATGTTCCAGCGTCAAGTCCCTATGTGTCTCCGTCTCCTGGTCCTCTTAGGACTAGTGATGTGGGACATGCCACACCCAAAGTTAGTCTATCTCTACATGTAGATGTTTAAAGTTGCTCCAAAATCGGGCCAAAATCCCTGTACTATAGTACATGGTCTCGGGCCAAATTTCACCGAAATTCAAAAGTAGAGAATTCTCCATTTTATAACATTCCCTGATGCATATACATGTTCTTATGCTGTGTAGAAAGTTTGAGCTCATTCTGATCAAAATTGGATTTTTTATGGATTTTTAAAGTTGCTCAAAAAGTGGGCCAAAGTCCCTGTACTATAGTACATGATCTTGGGCCAAATTTCACCAAAATTGAAAAGTAGAGAATTCTCCATTTTTGTAATTTTTTCTGATACATATACATGTTTTTATGTTGTGTAGAAAGTTTGAACTGATTCCGATTATAATAGGATTTTTTATGAGTTTTTAAAGTTGCTCAAAAAGTGGAACAAATGCATGTACATGTACATGCATTTCTTGCATGTAATAGTATTGTAGATCTTCTTTCCTTGTATCATATTTTATTTCCTTAATTTCCCCCCCTCTCTCTCTTATCTTTTATAGTCAGCCATATCATCAGTCCCTTCTCGTGGTCACCCCTCCTTCTCACTGAGTGCATTCAATACTCCAGTCAACACTGCAGCTCTAACTAACCTCTCACTCTCTCGCTCTCCCTTCACTTCTTCCTTCTATACTGGTAGGACGTCCTATGGTGGAGCCTCCTCCTCCGGTAGACCATCATCATCTCCTTTGTTTAGAAAGAGAACTAGGAATGAGACCAGCCCAACTAGTGTACAAGTAAGTAAAGAAATAGAGAGAGGGAGCTGGAGAGAGTTCGGCATATTTGCACACATTAGTACTTATCCAGTGACAGTGATGACTATTAGTGTTTTATTTCTGAACCAACTCTGTTGTATTAAAAATGTTTCAGCCTTGTCTGAGTCACTGGAATGATATGGCATAGAATAAAATGTACATGTACAGTACATGTATTATTATTATATTTTTGTGCAACAAAAGGTAACTTAATGTTTATTTTTTCTATATGATACACTGTATACTGTATGATCTCAACTTTTCTCTTTTTCTCTCTTTCTCTCTTAGGTTGGTCCCGTGAAGCGAGCAGTCAAGCCACACCCTCACACCTCACAGTTTCCAGTGGGCGGGGCTAGTCACACGGCCCTTAAGATCCTTGACACCCTCCAGTCTCTCAGCACTCCGCTACAAGACGCCAGGAAACTCCCACTAAGAGCAACAGTGAGTGATTGGTACTATGTGTACATGTACATTCATTTTGTAATATGTTATTTTCATTATTTTATCAAGCAGTCTTGATTGGTCAATTACAACTAGGCATGGTGGAACTACAGCTAATGTACATGTAGTTTCAGTTTCAGTTTGTGCTGGCGTAGTGATTGGCAATGATGATTATATGAGTCTGAATCAATTATTGATATTATGTTGTTTTAATTATTGTATAGTTTCAGCCTTATCTGAGCCAATGTCTGTACAACAATTTCTATATCTTAATTATCTTTACATTATAGAGTATTAATACATGTACATGTACATACATGTTCTTAACATTTATTGTTTTATTCTTTTCTCTTAGCCGGCTAAGAAGCAGCGTATAGAAGGTCCCTCTGCTACCTCTCCTCCCCCTCCTGTCTCCTCCCTCTCAGCTCCACCCACACATGCAAAATTGTCAAAAGTACGGCAACCAGTCGTACATGCTGTAGCCTCGCCTCCAACCCCTCCCCCTTCTCGTGGAAAAGAGAAAGTCGTAATAGATCTAACGATTTCTCCTAAAGAAGTCAAAAAGACTCAAGCCCCTCCCCCTACTCCACCCCCTTCCTCCTCTAAGAGTTCTACTGGTAAAATAAGAGCTACTAAGCATACGACGCACTATAGCTCCAAGAGCAGAGATGGCGAGGGAGAGGAAGTGTATAATACAAGCGAACTACCTCCTCCTATTCCACTCCTGTTACATAAATCAGGTCCACTGCCTTCCATTGATATTCCGTTCTTGACTCCGTTAACTAAAGAAGAGCCTAAGGTTCCAACCACCACTTCCAATGTTAGTTGTTAGTATTTTACATGTACATGTATATACTTACATGTATACTAGCATACATGTACTTACATGTGTTATGTGTACATTAAGTGACTAACGTTATTGTTCTATGCTAAAAAATATATATACTTTATTGTTGATGATTGGCAAATTTTAATTTGGCAAATTAGTAGAGGCGGTGTGCCATTGAGCATGCATGCATGTAATATGGCTCAAAAATGGCGGATTTTATTTTGGCAAATGGCTATCAAGAGGCCAAATTCGCCAAATTTAATTCACTCCAAAATTTCCTGCTATATGGTAGTAATTAATGCACTGTTATCATTATTACACTAGTTTATTACAATTGGTGTCAGCAAATTTTTGTGTAATTACATTATTGTGTATAATTTTTTTTAGTTGACACGTTCTCCTTTCTCTTCAATGACGACGGCCAGTTCTTATTCTTTCACTTCTCCTGAGATGGCTTTGAGATCAGAGCCACACCCCCATGCCACGCCTATATCTCCAATCAACAGCAGCTTGTTCCAGTTCAGTGATCCACTCCCAGTCCTAGTGGGGTCCACCTCCAGTGGGGCTACCAGACCACCCCTTACTGCATCAGGTAGGATATGATGTACATGTATATGTATATGTGTATTTCAATTTAAAACTGATTTTTGTTATTATTTGTTCTACTAAAGATGTAATATACAAGTCCACACTAATCTACAAACTACATGTATACTAATTCTATATTAATATACTAATAATATACTAAACTATACTAATACTATATTAATATACTAATAATATACTAAACTATACTAATTCTATATTAATATACTAATAATATACTAAACTATACTAATTCTATATTAATATACTAATAATATACTAAACTATACTAATTCTATATTAATATACTAATAATATACTAAACTATACTAATACTATATTAATATACTAATAATATACTAAACTATACTAATACTATATTAATATACTAATAATATACTAAACTATACTAATTCTATATTAATATACTAATAATATACTAAACTATACTAATTCTATATTAATATACTAATAATATACTAAACTATACTAATTCTATATTAATATACTAATAATATACTAAACTATACTAATACTATATTAATATACTAATAATATACTAAACTATACTAATTCTATATTAATATACTAATAATATACTAAACTATACTAATACTATATTAATATACTAATAATATACTAAACTATACTAATTCTATATTAATATACTAATAATATACTAAACTATACTAATACTATATTAATATACTAATAATATACTAAACTATACTAATTCTATATTAATATACTAATAATATACTAAACTATACTAATACTATATTAATCATTCTTCAGTTCCTCATTCGTCTTGAAATAATTCATCTCTCAGTGCTGGATAGAAATCTTGTATCATGCTTTTCAGTACTTTAGCATAACTGCTGAACTGCCTATACCCTGGCTTTTCCTCACCGTAATACTCGGGCCAGTTATCGCCGTCTAAAGGGTCGGGTACCTCATGCCTCTCTTTGTCCTTGGAGTCTTGCTTGTTCACGTAAGTACAATAGTACATTGCTTTACCATCCAATGCATCTCCAAACAGCTTCTTGGCGTCCTCGGCGTTCTTGCGGAACTCTACCCCCAGGAATATCACCTTGTCTGCTTTCTCTATATCTTCCTTTTTTAATGGTTTTGGCGTATACTCTTTGAGTCTGGTTTGCCCGTACACTGCTTCTAGTGCTCTTATTGCATTTACTGCTGGGCTCTGTGATGCCACAAATTTTCCATTTTTAAAATTCCCTGCAGCAGAGTCGGATTCTATTATTTTTCCTCTGTCTGCCTCCATTTTCTCTGCCACTATCATGGCCATTGGAGAGCGACAAGAGTTCCCTGAGCATACAAAGAGTAGTTTGCTCGGGGTTGATGGCTTGACCATTTCCATATTTGGCTGTATTATGTTATTTGTTTCTTCTCTCTCTCTCTCTCTCTCTCTCTCTCTCTCTCTCTNTNTNTNTNTCTAATTTATAANGAGACGGAAATTGACTGTCAATTGCTGTCTTGCATGTAACGGTAGTCTATTTTACATGTCGTTATTTTACTTTTTACGTAACACAAGGACACCATTGTGTATCAGGAAAGTAAATTAAAAATTTGGAGTGATTTTGGGACTATTTTTTGGAAAAAATAATAGGCTATAGCCTTTGCTTTTTTTCTTCAAAAATTGGCTCGTTTTTAATTCTGGCAAAGAAACATTGCTATGTACATGTAGCCATTAGTGTTGTGTGTAGTATTTTATTTAATTTTCTTTTCATTTTTAGGTTCTCTATCATTTAAAGCTCAGCCAGTATCTCTCCCTCCGCCCTCTTCCGTCCCACCAGCTCCGCCTGCTTTATCAAAACCTGCTGGGAGCCTCGTGGATGCCCTCAAGAAACCAGAGTACCAGATTGAAAACATCCGTAAAGAAGCGAAACAAAAGAGTGTCATGGGACCATCTACTGCCTCTCTTGTGGGTGGGGAGACCAAAGGATTATCTGTTCCTCCTCTCAAGCCATTAAAGGATGTTCCTCTTATTGTTCCCACGTCCAACTGGTCCTGTGACTCTTGTTGGGTATCAAATAAAAGTGATACTAATAAGTGTATGGCATGTGGTACGTCTCAACCCTTGGGCATTAAAAAGAAAGCTGTTGCTTTCTCTACTCCTTCAGTAACCGACGCTCCCTCTGGGGGGCTGAAATTTCCCTCTGGGGGAAGTTTAACCAGTACTTCTGGGGGGCTGAAATTACCCACTGGGGGAAGTCTAACCAGTACTTCTGGGGGGCTGAAATTACCTACCGGGGG
Source organism: Amphimedon queenslandica (assembly GCF_000090795.2). NCBI lineage: Eukaryota > Metazoa > Porifera > Demospongiae > Haplosclerida > Niphatidae > Amphimedon > Amphimedon queenslandica. Next base: position 9,280 of record NW_003546269.1, on the reverse strand, counting down.
AAGTCTAATCGGTACTTCTGGGGGGTCAAAGCTTCCTACAGGTAACTTGACTGGTGAAGTAAAATTACCTCAGGGGGCCAATGTAATGTTAGCTCCCAGTGGTCGTATTTTTAGCAGCTCTGGACCTCCTTCCTCTGCATCTACCAGTACTAATATTGCGTCATCTAGTGGGAGTGGCTTCAAGTTATCAAGTGGCGGACTGTCTAACGTACAACTGCCCACACTTGTTACTCCTAACACTAAATCTACTGTCACGCCTCTCAGCAGTCTAGCCCCGCCCACTTCTAATTGGGAGTGCCCAGTCTGTATGATCAGTAATACTAAAGATTCTGATACTTGTGTTGCTTGTGGTGCTAAAAGATCCTCTGGTACCAGTACCGATAACAAGGGAAGTGGAACAGGGTTTTTGAAACCTGGCGGAAAGTGGGAGTGTCCCACTTGTATGCTCCACAATGATCCCAGCAAAGACTCTTGTCCTGCTTGTGAGGCTCCACGACCTGGAGCAACCGCCAAAACCAGTCAGACCAGTTTAAACTCGAGTGTGAAACCTGTTCAGTTTGGTGATGGAGGTGGAATGAAGCTTGGAGGAGGGTTGCTTTTAACTGGTGCTGCTGGAGGGGGTTTGAAATTAGGAGGAGGGGGCCTGAATATATTTGGTGGCATTTCGTCTCAGTCCCAATCAGTTTCTACTAATAATACAAACACTAATCAGTCAGTTACATTAGGAGTTACTACTCAATCTACAACTACTTCTTCATCTCATAAAAACGTATCTGTTTCTTCTTTTATATCTACAAATGTCACTACTGGCTCATCTCTTCTCTCCTCGTCGTCTCTCTCTACTGCTTCCTCTCTCTTACCTCCTATAGCTACCAAACCTTCTCTTTTTGGACAGTCCCTAGTCACAGCTGCTCCTTCTCCTCTCTCTACTGCTTCTAGTGCTACTCCTCCTCTTTCACTGGGAGGTAGTGTGTCGTTGTCTAGTGGTTTTACCAGTACCATCGGGGCTCCGTTGTTTATGCAAAGTCAGCAACCAGTTTCGGGTCCTAGTACTACATTTACGCTCCCTAAATCTGATTTCAATA
>NW_003546269.1:0-5489 GCF_000090795.2 Amphimedon queenslandica | reverse complement strand
AAATAAAGGCTGGAAGGAGCCTGTAACACTCCCTGGACTTCTTTCTCAAAGTTTAAGAGCAGCATTATTATGCTGCTTACTACAACGACGCCATGGCACTTATGACGTCATAATAATGTCACGTATTTACAATAAAACGTCATCAATTAAAAGTAAATATTATGGCGCTCTGTAAAGAGCTGCTGCTCTCAAATCTGCAAGAGATGTCCAAGAGGCTTTATTCTTGTCTTCTTTTAGCTGCAAAGCATCTCTTTCAGCTGTTTTGATTGATCTGGTCTTCTCTGTCACATGATGTAGAGCCAACCACGTGGTTTTCTTTGCACACATTTTTACCGTGAGTGTCTCCAGACCCTTCCTCCGCAGGTAGCGAAGGGGCGTGGCGAGACTAGTGCTAAACAAGCTACTCCTTGTTGAAAGCAGCCATTTTATAATACCATATATTCTAATTAAGTGAATTTAAAGCACCACATGGTCACTTCCGGTCATGATTTCAGAATCCGGATAATCGAGGTCCGGATAATTGAGGTCTGCATGGATAATCGAGGTTGTACTGTACATTCATTTTTTAATGTTATTTTCGTTATTTTATCAAGCAGTCTTGATTGGTCAATTACAACTAGGCATGGTAGAACTACAGCTAATGTACATGTACTTTCAGTTTCAGTTTGTGCTGATTGGCAATGATGATTATATGAGTCTGAATCTCTTATTGATATTATGTTGTTTTAATTATTGTATAGTTTCAGCCTTATCTGAGCCAATGTCTGTACAACAATTTCTATATCTTTACATTATAGAGTATTAATACATGTACATGCACATGTACATACATGTTCTTAATATTTATTGTTTTATTCTTTTCTCTTAGCCGGCTAAGAAGCAACGTATAGAAGGTCCCTCTACCAGTTCCTCTGCTACCTCTCCTCCCCCTCCTGTCTCTTCCCTCTCTGCTCCGCCCACACATGCAAAATTGTCGAAAGTACGACAACCAGTCGTACATGCTGTAGCCTCGCCTCCAACCCCACCCCCTTCTCATGGAAAAGAGAAAGTCCTAATAGATCTAACGATTTCTCCTAAAGAAGTCAAAAAGACTCAAGCCCCTCCCCCTACTCCGCCCCCTTCCTCCTCTAAGAGTTCTACTGGTAAAATAAGAGCTACTAAACATACGACACACTATAGCTCCAAGAGCAGAGATGGCGAGGGAGAGGAGGTATATAATACAAGCGAACTACCTCCTCCCATTCCACTCCTATTACATAAATCAGGTCCACTGCCTTCCATTGATATTCCGTTCTTGACTCCGTTAACTAAAGAGCCTAAGGTTCCAACCACCACTTCCAATGTTAGTTGTTATAGTCTTTTACATGTACATGTATATACTTACATGTATACTTGCATGTACTTACATGTGTTATGTGTGCATTAATTGACTAATCTTATTGTTCTATGCTAAAAAATATATACTTTATTGTTGGTGATTAGCAAATTTTAATTTGGCAAATTAGTAGAGGCGGTGTGCCATTGAGCATGCAGCATGTAATATGGCTCAAAATGGGGGATTTTATTTTGGCAAATGGCTATCAAGAGACCAAATTTGCCAAATTTAATTCACTCCAAAATTTCCTGCTATACAGTAATTAATGCACTGTTATCATTATTACACTAGTTTATTACCATTGGTGTCAGCAAATTTTTGTTTAATTACATTATTGTGTATAATTTTTTTAGTTGACACGTTCTCCTTTCTCTTCAATGACGACAGCCAGTTCTTACTCTTTCACTTCTCCTGAGATGGCTTTGAGATCAGAGCCACGCCAACATGCCACGCCTATATCTCCAATCAACAGCAGCTTGTTCCAGTTCAGTGATCCACTCCCAGTCCTAGTGGGGTCCACCTCCAGTGGGGCTACCAGACCACCCCTTACTGCATCAGGTAGGATATGATGTACATGTATATGTGTATTTCAATTTAAAACTGATTTTTGTTAATCTTTGTTGTACTAAAGATACTTATACAAGCCCACACTAATCTACAAACTATACTAATTCTAATAATTATTTTTGCATGTGATTATTAGTGTTGTTTTAGTTAACAATAACTAATACTAAAACCTGTTTTAGTGAGCTATTTTCCTTAACTAAAACTAAAATTCAAACTTCTCAGTGCTTATAACTAAAACTAAAACTAGTATTACTTAACTATAACTAAAACTAAAACTTCAATTGTATGTTACATTAACTAAAACTAAAATTGGACACTAGTAACTAATGGAACTATTGCAGTATAATTAAGAGGTGTGACCACCAATACCTAGCTCTGTACTGTTGGTCAGTTCATTCACTGGCTCTTAATTTTGGTGGTTTAGTTGTTTTTACATCATCAGAAAGAGTTGGTGAATTAAGTTATGACTAAAACTAAAACTAAAATGCAATTTTGAAGTGATAACAATAACTAAAACTAGAATTATTGCCATTGCATAACTAAAACTAAAACTAGCACTTAAAATTAAAGAAATAAGAAACTAAAACTAAAACTATTGTACCATACTAAAACAACACTAGTGAGTATATGTACATGTAACATGTACATAATTTTAATCAGTTCTTGAGTTTCTCATTTGTCTTGAAATAATTCATCTCTCAGTGCTGGATAGAAATCCTTTATCATGCTTTTCAATACTTTAGTGTAACTGCGGAACTGCCCCCTCCCTGGCTTTTCCTCACCGTAATACTCAGGCCAGTTATCGCCGTCTAAAGGGTCGGGTACCTCATGCCTCTCTTTGTCCTTGGAGTCTTGCTTGTTCACGTAAGTACAATAGTACATTGCTTTACCATCCAATGCATCTCCAAACAGCTTCTTTGCGTCCTCGGCGTTCTTGCGGAACTCTGCCCCCAGGAATATTACCTTGTCTGCTTTCTCTATATCTTCCTTTTTTAATGGTTTTGGCTCATACTCTTCGAGCCTGGTTCGCCCGTACTCTGCTTCTAGTGCTTTTATTGCATTTCTTGCTGGGCTCTGTGATGCCACAAATTTTCCATTTTTGAAATTCCCTGCAGCAGAGTCGGATTCTATTATTTTTTCTCTCTCTGCCTCCATTTTTTCTGCCACTATCATGGCCATTGGAGAGCGACAAGAGTTTCCTGAGCATACAAAGAGTAGTTTGCTCGGGGTTGATGGCTTGACCATTTCCATATTTGGCTGTATTATGTTATTTGTCCCTTCTCTCTCTCTCTCTCTCTCTCTCTCTCTCATTTATAAGGAGACGGCAATTGACTGTCAATTACTGCCTTGCATGTAACGGTAGTCTATTTTACATGTCGTTATTTTACTTTTTACATAGCACAAGGACATCATTATGTATCAGGAAATTAAATTAAAAATTTGGAGTGATTTTGGGACTATTTTTTGGAAAAAAATAATAGGCTATAGCCTTTGCTTTTTTTTTCAAAAATTGGCTCGTTTTTAATTCTGGCAAAGAAACATTGCTATGTACATGTAGCCGTTAGTGTTGTGTGTGATATTTTATTTAATTTTCTTTTCATTTTTAGGTTCTCTATCATTTAAAGCTCAGCCAGTATCTCTCCCTCCGCCCTCTTCCGTCTCACCAGCTCCACCCACTTTATCAAAACCTGTTGGGAGCCTCGTAGACGCCCTCAAGAAACCAGAGTACCAGATTGAAAACATCCGTAAAGAAGCGAAACAAAAGAGTGTCCTGCCCCCTTCTATCACCTCTCCTCCTGTGGGTGGAGAGACCAAAGGATTCTCTGTTCCTTCTCTCAAGCCGTTAAAGGATGTCCCCCTTATTGTTCCCACGTCCAACTGGTCCTGTGACTCTTGTTGGGTATCAAATAAAAGTGATACTAATAAGTGTGTGGCTTGTGGTGCGTCTCAGCCCTCGGGCATTAAAAAGAAAGCAGTTGCTTTCTCTACTCCTTCAGTAACCGACGCTCCCTCTGGGGGGTTGAAATTTCCCTCTGGGGGAAGCTTAACCAGTACTTCTGGGGGGCTGAAATTACCCACCGGGGGAAGTTTAACCAGTACTTCTGGGGGGTTAAAATTACCTGCCGGGGGAAGTTTAACTAGTACTTCTGGGGCGCTGAAACTTCCTTCAGGTAACTTGACTGGTGGAGTAAAATTACCTCAGGGGGGCAATGTAATGTTAGCTCCCAGTAGTGGTATTTTTAGCAGCTCCGGACCCCCTCCTGCATCTACCAGTACTAGTATTGCATCATCTAGTGGGAGTGGCTTCAAGTTATCAAGTGGAGGATTATCTGGTAACGTACAACTGTCCACGCTCATTACTTCAAACACTAAACCTACTGCCATGCCTCTCAGCAGTCTAGCCCCGCCCACTTCTAATTGGGAGTGCCCAGTCTGTATGATCAGTAATACTAAAGATTCTGATACTTGTGTTGCTTGTGGTGCTAAAAGATCCTCTGATACCAGTACCGATAACAAGGGAAGTGGAACAGGGTTTTTGAAACCTGGCGGAAAGTGGGAGTGTCCCACTTGTATGCTCCACAATGATCCAAGCAAAGATTCTTGTCCGGCTTGTGAGACTCCACGACCTGGAGCAACCGCCAAAACCAGTCAGACCAGTTTAAACTCGAGTGTGAAACCTGTCCAGTTTGGTGATGGAGGTGGAATGAAGCTTGGAGGAGGGTTGCTTTTAACTGGTGCTGCTGGAGGGGGTTTGAAATTAGGAGGAGGGGGCCTGAATATATTTGGTGGCATTTCGTCTCAGTCCCAATCAGTTTCTACTAATAATACAAACACTAGTCAGTCAGTTACATTAGGAGTTACTACTCAATCTACAACTACTACTTCATCTCAGACTAATGTATCTGTTTCTTCTTTTATATCTACAAATGTCACTACTGGCTCATCTCCTCTCTCCTCCTCGTCTCTCCCTACTGCTCCCTCTCTCTTACCTCCTACAGCTACTAAACCTTCTCTTTTTGGACAGTCACTAGTCACGGCTGCTCCTTCTCCTCTCTCTACTGCTTCTAGTGCTACTCCTTCTCTTTCACTGGGAGGTACTGTGTCGTTATCTAGTGGTCTTACCAGTACTGTTGGAGCTCCGTTGTTTATGCAAAGTCAGCAACCAGTTTCGGGTCCTAGTACTACATTTACGCTCCCTAAATCCGATTTCAATAAGGGGGCCCTCTCGGGGTTGAAATTTGAAACCCCGCCCCCTCCAGTCCTCACCACTGCATCAAGCGAAGGATCAACTCAATCTCAACCTATATCAGTTACTCCTTCTTCTGGTTTTTCTACTTTACCTACTACTTCTGTTGGGGCTTCACTGTTTCAGTCTTTTCTGACTCCGCCTGCTTCCGCTCCTGCCTCCACAGCAACCGTGTTTGGTAAGCCCCCTGGAGGAGGGGATGGACAGAAGCTGCTGTTCGGAGTACCCAGTCAAGGTTTGCTGTTGTGTACTTGTTTGTACAATTTAAAAAAAATACTTTTTTTGTGGCAAAATATAAAG
>NW_003546268.1:501053-510450 GCF_000090795.2 Amphimedon queenslandica | reverse complement strand
GGAACATCTGTTCAACATATTACAGCTGACAAGAAATTCTGGAAAGAAATATATGACAAGCTAAAGGACTTTTACTACCAGGGTATCTTACCAGAATTAGCATTGCCTCGACATCCAAGCAAGCACCAATCCTTGAACCTTTTCTTGCTGAAGACTAAATACCACTAGCCATTAGGGACAGTACATTATCATTCTGTATTGCACCGTGTATCACAGTATACTTGAACTGATAGGCGTGGTCATAACGCCCACTATATAGTACTAAACGGTCACTCCCAGCAAAAAAATCTTACTAAGATCTTGTATTATCTGATCAGATAAAGTAAGGTGAGATAAGAATTAAGAACAACCTTATAAGATCTTATTTGGATCAATCTTAGCTACTACATGTATATACAGGCATGATCTTACGTAAGATCTTACATGACTTATCTTACAATATCACTGATAAGATGTACAGGCCTGATCTTACTTAAGATCTTACATGACTTATCTTACAATATGACTGATAAGATGTACAGGCCTGATCTTACGCAAGATCTTACATGACTTATCTTACAATATTACTGATAAGATGTATATGCCTGATCTTACTTAAGATCTTACATGAATTATCTTACACTTCACATCATTTTAAGTCATACAAGATCTTAAAAGATCTTACAAGTTGCGTGATGTCACAGGAAGTAGTTGACAACCCACGATAGCCTTTACAAAAGTATGAGCATATAAAGAAAGCAAACTTTCAACAAAATTAAACTTAATTAAGCTATAATAACATCATAATTATGCATTTACGCAATGTAAGGTCTTGCTCAGATCTTACAATTGCAGTCATTTTAATACTACAGGATATGCTTGGAATCCCAAATCTGAGCTTAACTATTTCTTCAAGATCTTGACAAGATCTTACAACATCCTTCATGATATTAGTTCATAACAAGTAAGAGTCTTAAAAGATCATACAAGATTTAATTCCAGATCTTGACTGATAATGTAAGATTTAATTCCAAATCTTTACTGAAAATGTAAGATTTCATTCCTGATCTTCACTGATCATGTAAGATTTAGTTCCTGATCTTGACTTTTCATGTAAGATTTAGTGCCTGATCTTGACTGCTTAATTGTCAGACCATGCCTGATCATGTAAGACTTATCACAAGATCTTGGCATAATTTATCATAAGATCTTGGCAAGATTTTGGAACTTCTTATCTAATGATCTTGCAAGAACAGGCATGATTAAACATACAAGATCATTTGTAAGGTTTCATAAGATCTTAAGTAAGATCTTATGTAAGATTTTTTTGCTGGGTTCCCCTTCATTTTTTATATTCAATATTTTTTATATTCAATTATTGGTTTTATTTCATGGCAAGTTATTTTCTTCAAGCATCAGTACAAGTTTGACAAATAAAATCATCAATATTCTCATCAATATTTTCCTTGTCTAAAGCAACACATGAAGAGTGAAACCACATGTCACATTCATAGCATTGAATCCAATCAACAGTAGCACAATAGGAACTTGCATCATTCTCACGAAAACAAATGCCACATACTTCAATCTCTACATCATCTAAACTTTCGATGCACTTAGCTATTTCATCATTACTAGGTTTTGCTAACCGTGTTGCTTTTTGTCGCTTCTTCTTGGTTGAAACAAATCGAAGCTGTGGCTCAATAAGAGTGGTTATCAAGCCTCTTGCTGGGGGCTAGACTAGCAGGAGGTGTCCTTGCACATTTTCCAGGGACTTTCTGTTGTCCTGTGGTGCACTAATGCCCACATGTGGTTAAGCCGCTCCCCTATCCTTCCATCAGGTGTGCATGGACAGGTCTCACTCTTTCCTTAATATTATTTCTTCTTTTTGTTTTGTTTTTTTTTTTTCATAGGGCTTTTCCTCGCCTTTCCTTTTTTGTATTTCTCTAATAATAATAATACTTTAATTTAGCTTTTATAATATTAATAATAATAACACTTTAAAGTAACATTTATTTATTGCTTGCAATTGTTCTTTGATGTAATTCCTACTTTTTTGATTATACGTTAACACTGGCCACTTAACTCCCAATGGTTTGAGTGTAGATAAACTCAAATCAGCTCCACATCCTGATGGTACTACTGTGTTTTTTGATGATTGCTGTGACTGAGAGCTGTTATGAACAGCACTACAACACACCTGTTCTAAATACCATTCAGAAAACTGTTTGTGTAGCCAATCCTTAACAGCTTTGTTGACTCTTATGTCTAGTTGTTGCAATCTATCTGTAAGGTTGGCTGGAACATTTGCAATTTGAATATTATTGTCAGAGATAAGCTGGAGAACAGTAGGAGTGCATTGACCTTTAAATCAGTCATATATAACTAGGGCTGTATGATCAGGAGAAAGTGACAATTTCTGTCATGTTTCCTGAACATAAGGAAGAAGAATCTTTCTTACTTGATTAATAGTAGTCTGTTCATTGGCCCAATGATTTTCAGTAAATGTCACGTGCCAGCTCTTCGGAAAGGAAACTCAAGGTAAGCACCAAGGAGTCTTTCCAGCATAAATGACTTACTTGTGGAGGCAGAAAGTCACCATTCAGTGAACATGCAAAGACTACAGTTAGTTGTTGTTTATCTCCTAATCCTACTATTTTCACCCTATTGACACCTTCTTCCACTATGGTCCAATTACTTGCCGGAATATAATTTATCTCCATATGATCCCAATTAATAACTAGTTCGTCAGGAATTTCTTCCATCTCCATAATTACTTTTATGTCGTAAATAATTTGGGCCTTTAACTTTTCAAAATTTACCAATGAATGCATAAGTAGACAAAGTTTATCATATTTGTTTTTGTATATGAGCTACAATATTCAAAGGACAGTTATGAAATTACATTATGTTATAGAGCATAACTTTTTCTGTCAGTGATGTTAGTATTGCTACTGTGGGACTCAAAAGCCAGATTTTTGCTTTTCTTGAAAACATTGCACAAACAACTGTACCTACAATGGATATCTCCTGATTACTCTAACTCTTTTAGGTTCAGCCATGTGTATTATATCCACTGTAGGTGTATTCATTTTACAACATGTGTGCTTCATTATTAATTCATAGCATCACTTATAAATTTTATAATGATTTTTTAAAATTATCCTTTTTAAAAAAAAATTACCATTGTGGCCGTGCGTGGGCAGCGATGACTAAATGAAACACCCTTTCTAAAAGGAATTCGAGACAGTTGTGTTTGGGTTGTCTAAATGGCTTTGATCCGGCTAGTGTTCCACAGTACATTGTGGCTCATAACTCAAGCCAATATAGTATAGCACATAAATTTGTTGTAAATTTGACTTGACATTTTAAAAAACTCAGTCATCTATGTTCCACGAAGTACTGTGAAGGCACTCTTGTTACTGTATGGGATTTGGAGCACTACCGATTTTTATACTAATAGTTAAGTCCTGTGTGGAGCTTTGGAAGACTTGTCTGCTGTAGCTTTATTGGACTCCTGTACCAGAAATTACTGGGCATTGAACTTTGACCCTTTAGAAGTTATAACCTTCCAGAGAAAGCCTATCCTCTCCACTTCAGCCTCAAGTGAGGAAGGACACAGATGCCAAGACTGCCTTACTTTATGTATCCATAATTTTTCATAGCTATAGTGGGGCACACTTGTGCCCATTGCAGTGTCTCCAAGGGCATTAATTAGAAATCCTCTAGCTTAGGCAAATTTTTTCCCCGAAAATCCCTAGATTTTAAATTTTGACAAAAATCCCTAGACTGTGTCATAAAAATCCTTAAAATTTTATTAATCATGTCCAAAATTTGTAGATTTGACCACTCCTTTGTGAATTATTTGAAACCACACCTCTTTTGACCATGAATATAATTCATTATGCTGTGAGTATAATTATTTTCTTATAAATATCATTAATTTAAGGCCATGAGAAAAATCCCTAGATTTTGGGTAATTTAAAAAAATCCTCTCCCTAATCCCCAGATGGGCAAAATTCCCCAAATCTAGGGGAAAATCCCCAAATATGGAGACACTTGCCCGATCTTCTATGAATATCACTGTGGTGACCACATGCTTATGTGTTTTTTAGTTCTCACGTGGCACTCACAGGAGTAAACAAAATGGCTGCCCTTACGTTGGCTACTACTTTGCTTTGCCAATTGGAATATTTCTCCCACTAAGATTGGCCCTCAAAATGTCATGAGGTCAGGTTCTTCTTAGAATTCCTTTCATCTGAAAGTCAATCACTACAAGCCAATTAAAGCATGGTTCCCTCGTTCTTTAACTAATACATACATGCAAATATATTCATAATCACGACCTCATAATTAGTTTAAATCACCTATTTTTGTGATTACAGCTATTGGGAACGACTCAGGCTTTGCCCTTGGATTCCAAATAGCTGTAATACCACCAATTTGTTTTGATGTGTAGCCTATGTTGTATCTTTCTCTTTGCATAGTCAGTGGTACATCTAATTTGTACCAATCACCTATAAGTTTTAGCTATTATGTGTACCCTTTGTAACTTGTTATTTCATATTTTTTGTTATAAGTTTCAATGTAGGCTAGATGGCTGAAGTTCGAAATCATGATTTATTATCGTCTTGATTAGTTTATCATTATTAGTTACATGTACATTTCTCTGTGTAGTACTCTTCTATCCTTTTGTATTTTGACAGGATGGAGAAGTAGTTGATAGAATTAATGGAGCTAATTTACCAGATATTTCTCGGAAAATTCAATCTCTAGGTGAAAATATTGTGGATGTGGCTAAACCGTTAGATAATTTACAAAAGGTATCTCAATTATTGTTTAATTTATACTAGTTACTAAGAGTACGAAGCTGTTCATGTTGCTAGTAGAAGAGAATGTGAGGCGTTTTTTGCTCCTTGAGGAAATTTACTTGTAATGATGTTCTTTCTCAAAAGTACACCAATACCCAGAGTCCTTTTGCCAATTCAGGTATACTACGTCCAGCACATCATTACTGCTTCTATTGCAGTGCAAATTTAGCAGTTTATAATAGCTATATTGTATTGGTAGTACTGATGGCTAATCTTGTATTGGTAGATGTACTAAATTTAGAGCAAAGTATGTTACTTATTGTGTCATAAGATAAATGGGCTTAAGCTGGCCCACTTATAGGTTAGCAAAAATGATATTTTGAGGTATTTATTAAGTAACTGTGATTTTGTGAACATTTCAATGAAGTGTGCCAACTCCCATTGTCCAAAATTTATTTACTGAGAAATATCCTTTGAAAATGCCCTTTTTTGCTTGTGCCATGTTTCTTTCTGTCAATGAGCACACCTAAGCCTTACTATTATTGTAATCTTTCCAATTAAAAGACCTCTTGATACATGTCTCAAGTGGTGCATTGTTTAAATAGGAATAATTATGAATTGCTCAAGGAGGTGCTACTTTAGAGATGCATAGCAATGTACATGTATGTAATGTCTGTAAACAATGGGACTTTCTAATTACATTGCACTTCCAAAAAAATGATTATCTTGACCAGTAGGTTCGGTTCACTCAATAGAAAAAAATTTTATTGTGAAAGCCATGTAAAGGTGTAATAATTATGAATAGTGCATTAATTTGAACAAATAAAGTAGTAATGAAAAGGTTCAAATAATTCTTCAGCAATCATATATATTTGTATGAAAGCTTGCTTAATTGACATGCATATGACAGCTCCATAATAATTGCTTTTATCTTTTATTTGCCTCATTGTTAATTGGCATGTTTTATTTGATATAAATATCTTCTTGAAATAAAGCAAATGGCATACATGTAGGTTTTAATGTAGGTGTTTAGCTAATTGTTTTTTCTATTATCTTGGCTCCTGTTATGACTTGTAGGCTCTGAATGTTCGTTTGAAAAGTTTGGTTTCTGCTTCATCTTGTGTTTTATTTATGAAGGGAACCCCCGAGCACCCTCGTTGTGGTAAGAATTAAATTAATTGGAGTTGCTTATTATATTTTACAGGCTTTAGCAAGCAAATGGTATCCATTCTGCAAAATTTAAATGCTGATTTTTCATCATTTGATGTGTTACAGGATTTAGAGGTTTTTCATTATAAGGAAATGTTCATGTATTTTCTAGAATATTTTTTTTTAATTTTTCTAAACTACATGTATATTTAATACTCCTAGGTTAGAAATGGTCTGAAAGAATTTTCAAATTGGCCAACATATCCTCAGTTGTATGTGAAGGGAGAATTTATTGGAGGACTTGATATTATCAAAGTAAGCAATCTTTTATTCATGATTGCAAATCTTGCATGCTTGAAGGGGTGTAGATTTTTGGACCGAATGGCAGCATTTTCAATTAGCCAACTTGTCAAATGTAACTAAGCTAGATATTTCTCTTGAAGTGTAAGCTAGATTTGAAAATTAGGTGCTTTGTTTTATTGTACTTTTTTGTACTATCATGGATTAGTGTCCACGTGAGCTTTGGTCCTCATGTGTTTGTTACATCTACCTTGATTCATAGATATTAGAGTTACAGGGACAGGAAACTTCCAATTGCGGTTTTATTATTCCCATTGAGTTTATATTGTAGCCTAGCAACGGGATAATTCTGATGCTCCCTTCCCTTTTACGCAGCCCAAAAATTAGGCAATTAGCTGTCTGGGCTGATATTTTCTACTGTCTCTGCCTGATAAAAGCCTTTTTCAAAGATTTTATGTTGCGTTATTATTGCTCTAGAATAGTGCTTCAATATAAACTGTGATAGACTAGTGTGTCTACTTTATAAAACATCACATCTTCATGAAATGACGCCGAAATTTTTGTTTTGCATTTCGTCATCTGTATCTCAAACACATTTCTAAATACTTCATGATTAGCAAGGTAGACTGATTCTACAAGCAGTCCTCTAGGTCTTCCGACTCGAAGCAGTCCTGTGCGTCACTTTGGTAGTGTTTTGCACACAAATAAAGCAAATTTGTTGTGTTTTGCTTCTACACGCCTATCTCAAGAAGGACGTTCTAGTGCCTAAAGGGCCCCATCTACAGAAAGTCTATATAACCTATCCCGGGTCTTCCACCCATTAGCAGTTGTTTTAAAATACTCTAAGTACCTCAAAAAAAATTTTGTTTGAGACACATGAAATAAAGTGATGCATTACCAACATTCTAATTTTGAGGACCCAAATAATAAAATAAACATCAGATAGCTAAAATAAAGGAAGAATATGGACATGGCTCCATTACAAGTTCATTTTCAAGTTGATACAGTGGACCTGAACAGGCTTAAAGACGATGAGAAAGACCTGCAACATCACAGACTAGCCACTATTGCTCAGTGTAAAAATGAAATTTACTGACAATTAGAAAGAATTAATACGGTATGGGGAAGGTAGCTTGATTTCCTGCGAAAGGAAGTTTCCTATCCCTGTAACTCTAATATCTATGCTTGATTGAAGAGCTTGTCTTGCCACTAGTGTTGTGCAGTACTCTATTTTCTGTTTTAGTTCTAGTTTTAGTTCTATCAACTACTTCATTTCTAGTTTTAGTTCTAGTTTTAGTTTTACCAGTACTCCATTTCTAGTTTTAGTTTTAGTTTTAGTTTTACCAGTACTCCGTTTCTAGTTTTAGTTCTAGTTTTAGTTCTATCAGTACTCCATTTCTAGTTTTAGTTTTAGTTTTACCAGTACTCCATTTTTAGTTTTAGTTCTAGTTTTAGTTCTACCAGTACTCCATTTCTAGTTTTAGTTCTAGTTTTAGTTTTACCAGTACTTCATTTCTAGTTTCAGTTCTAGTTTTAGTTCTACTAGTACTTCCGTTTTAGTTTTAGTTTTAATTTTAGTTCCATGCCAAATTCTGATTCTGGCCTTATAGTTCTAGTTTTAGTCCTACTAATACACCATTTCTAGGTGATTTTTATAATTTTTTTAATGAAATTTAATTTTAATAACTTAAAGGGTAGCATTTTAGTTCTAGTTTTAGTTTTAGTTATTCAAAAGGGTACCATTTTAGTTCTAGTTTTAGTTTCAGTTATTAAATGGGCTCCATTTCAGTTCTAGTTTTAGTTTCAGTTATTAAAAGGGTAGCGTTTTAGTTCTAGTTTTAGTTTTAGTGATTTACAAGTGCACATTTTAGTTTTAGTTTTAGTTTCAAGTTCTTAATAGCTAAATCTTTAGTTCTAGTTTAGTTCCAGTGCTTTAATTTGTCAAATTCTAGTTTTAGTTCTAGTTTTGGTTTTTTGTATCAATGTAGTTCAGTTCTAGTTCTAGTTCTTGGAACTAGAACTAGGAAAAAAATAGGTGTACTAAAATAGATTTAGTTCTAGTTCCGTTGGAACTAGCACAACACTACTTGCCACACCCCCTTGCCGCCTCAGAGCTACCTGTTTATATGCAAAAATAGAGTGATATGACATTGGCTTTGCCATGAGTCATGATGCAGCAACTTTTCAACACTTAATTCAATTTGCACCCATGCCATTGTTGAGTCATGCACAATGGCAGTCACTCACCTTGAGTAACATGGAATCAGTAAGGCCGATAGTTATGCTTTAAAGGTTTTATTTATACTGTATATCTTAAGCTATACCTTTACATCATGCGGTACCAAACCACATTATAGATACACATATACAATGTAGTAGTATTGTTTTGACATTGCAGTGTCAACTTCACCCTATAGACCACTGGAAGTGAAAATTGTTTGCGTAATTTTGCGTAGGAAGATTATTAGAAATTTTTACAGTTGTAAGGCGTGGTTTAGGATGAAATAAATTCCGGTCGCCATTTTGGTTGGCAACTTTCAAAGGAGAACAAACGGGCCAACATAGAAACAAACCTGTATTAAGAATTCTGCAGCAAATTTGTGACCATAATTGACAAAAGGTACCTTATGGCGTGTAGTGAAATTTGTCTTTATAACGTAGGGCGGGGCAATCTCGCCATAAATTCGATACAATCATAATAAAATATTGATAAAATCTTACCCATCAACCGAATAGTCATGAAATTTAATACACAGTAGCAGGCAAGGTTTAGCTACTTGCACAGAAACTTTTATTTAAAATTTCTTTCTTCAAAAAAAGTTAGTAGCATTTAAGTAGAGTAATAGCTTTTTCAGCCATTGGGGCAATCCCGTTAATAACTATTAATTAAATTTTTTCTCATCAATTTAATGTATGCATATGTAATGATGTTCTTGATGATTACAAAATACTATTCACAATACAGACAAAGCCATATATCATCCTTGGGGATGTGACTCAAACCAAGACAAGTATAGTAATACCAATTAGTACAATTATCACAGCCAATCCACATGTCTTCATTGTCATTCACATATAAACCACATTCCTGGCAACATTTCTCATTATTTGACGGAGTAGTAGATTTATTCCTCGTCAAAGAACTCTTCCTTTTATAG
>NW_003546268.1:490417-500319 GCF_000090795.2 Amphimedon queenslandica | reverse complement strand
CCACACCTCTAAAATGGAGGTGCGCGTAAGTGCAACGGTTGAAAAATGTGTAAAACCCCGTAAATGCTTAGTAATTGAAAAGCGAACATGCAAAAATACCTTTGTAAGTAATATTCCTTTCTGTCTATCACAATTTGAATTTTTAGAAATGCTAGAAGAACTTTTAATGATGATTTGAATGCAGACTTCTTGTTGTTTATTTTATTTTTATTTCTTTATAGCTTTATTTTATGTAGTTAAAAATATTGAAGGCTTTATTAATGATCAATTGACTGATATATGAAATTTCAAAATGAAATGTTGCTTGATGCCCATGTAAAAAATTATTTTGTCAAAAAGTGACAAGATTTCCCTGTTGCCAGAAATGCCCCGCCTTACATTAGCCAAAAAAATTCAACTTCCTGAGCTTCATTTATTACAAAATTACTCCACAGGATGCAAAAAGTTCCTAGGTAACTTTTAGAAACAATGCTTGTCCAACAGAGCACTCACAGAATGATATTTTTCATTTTAATGATGAATTTTAAAATCCACCATAAGATACCTTTTGTCAATTATGGTCACATTTGACCAAATCCTTTACAGGAGACGCTTAAAGGCAGTTGTTCTTTCTTATAACAAGCACTTTTTAGCTATTAATAGAGCTAAAGCAGGTAAGTTAGGCGTTTTCTTCGTGCCTCCATTGACTTCCTTAACAAACTTGCCAACCAAAGTGGCAGCCAATTATGAAGTGTGGGCAGATACCATATCACATATGTAAAATTAATGAAATTTATATCTTTTCTAACTCTCACTTCCAGTGGTCTATAGCATCTTTGCACTCAAAATTAATAGACTTCTTAACTTATTTTTATTGTAATAGTTGTTTTTTTGCAGGATTTAAATGAAAGTGGTGAGCTTATTAAAGTAGTCCCTAAAGTAATGCCGCTTGATGAAAGGTAAACATTGTTTTGAACTACTCCAGATGGATCATTGAATAATCTTCATGCGTGTAGACTCAAAATCCTTACTTCTCAATCACACATTATGTTGTTCATGAAAGGTACCCCGGATGTAAGTGGTAATTGCATTTTGTAATAATTATTGTTCATTTTTACAGAACCCAAAGTGTGGTTTTAGTAAAGCAATTTGTAGCATTTTGAAGGAGATTGAGTTAGTTTGATTTGATTGTTAATTTTACATTGGTCTTTTATTAGTGTTCAATTTGAAGCTTATGATATACTCGAAGATGAAGATATACGTCAGGGGCTCAAAACCTATTCAAACTGGCCAACATATCCACAACTGTATGCCAATGGCAATTTTCTTGGTGGATTAGATATTGTTAGAGATTTACATAGCTCTGGTGAACTAGTCACTGCTTTGCAGAAGCCTTAACAAAATGTTTTCTTTTTCTTCTAATAGCATTAATGCATGTACATTAATTCATTTTGACTGCTATGTATAATAATTATTTTGATTGTGCTCATTTGCATGTACAGTCAAACCTTCTATTGTGGACAGTCTAAAATAAGGACACCTCTATAATCAGGACAGGTAGTATCAGTCCCAATACAATAGTAATGTTTATTAATGAGCCTCTAAAATAAGGACACCTCTTTAATACAGACGGTTTTATTGGGTCCCAAGGTGTCCAGAATAGACAGCTTTGCATTGAAGTGACTGAAGTCACTTTTGGCAATCAATTGCAAGCCACTGATGAAAACTTCCAATCATTGAATAAATCAGTATTGCTCATGATGTAGAATTTGCCAAAAAGAAATAATTTTACAAAACAAAGCCCTTCATGGTATTTGGCTTTAAATTTTTTGATGCAAGGCAATTTCACTTTTCTAATAGAGCAGAGGGCATGTCTTACATGCATAAGATTTCCATGATCAACGTGGGCTGAAATAGGCTGCAATTGCCAACAAGAGATTGTGTCAGTTTCTTGAGGTAATAATAAATCAATAAAAAATAAATTATTGAACAAAACAAAAGAACAATTACAAACATTATTTTTACAGACAGAACACGTAGCTTAAAAGTCTACTGAAGCATAATAATAATTATATCATTCTACTTTGATAACTGCATTAATCTTTTGACATAAGCCACAACATTTGATACAGGTTGATGAGCATCAACTTCTGCAAATAGTAAACACATGTATCCAGGACTGTCTTGCATTTTATGAACAATACCAAAACAACTATTAGCATGGTTAATGGAACAAATCATAATAATAGTTTACTGCAAACTTACGGCTTATTCTTTATTGAAACAGATTCTTCTAAATGTGACAAGTCCCACCTGTAAAGTCTAAATTCACAGAATGGATAAAATAACAGTCTCAAACCTAGTATCATTTGGATCCAGTCCACAATGCAAAATAGAATTAATGGGATAATTTCGTTTACTCAGTAACCTGAAGTAAAAATAAAGAAGGTTGAAGTACACTTGCAATTTTGCATACAACAATACCCATTAGCTTTGTCTGTAATAGTTACTCCACTCATAGATGCTTTAAAATTTACAACAGTTGATGTAGGCAAATCAAGTGCTTTCAGTTGTTTGGCAGCTTCTGTAATGGTAGAATCTCCCAAAGGTCGAAGTACTTCAATATTGCCCAATAATACCAAATCACAAGCTACATCAATTAAAAGATAAACAACTTAAAAACTATTTTCCTAACTAACCTGCAGCAGCAAGTGTTTGCTGGCTTTCTGGTTTCCTCTTCGGGACTGGAATAGGGTCAGTAGAACCTGCAGTACATGTATCAATTATTTAAAACAATTACAAGTATATTTTTTTATTTTACTTTTTGGAAGCTGTAACACACAAGGAAGACAAAGCTTTTCCATTGTATGCCTTGCAATAAAATCAGGAAGTGTCTCTAATCAAAATTATCACAGAATATGATGACATTACTAATATCACATACTAAAAGCAGGTTCATTCCACCCTTGCAATTTAACTCCATCTGGATCAGGTTGTATCAAAAAATGAGTTACACACATGTCATCAGTTACTTCTGTATCTACAAAGAAATTTATACAACAAATTACTTGTACATCAACTTAGAAACATGTCACATGTACCATCTGTTAACTTTCTTCTTTGTCTTAATAGCTCCCTTGACACCTTTATTGTAAGAGCATAACCACCACTAACAGTTTGGCTGTCACGAACAACAAAAGATCCTGCATCCATATTTTTGACTAAATTGCATGCATCTTCTCTAGAAATGTCAGGACGATACCAGTGAGACATTAGATCCTTCACTTCGGCTACTAATATTACGAAAATGAACATGTAAATATGTCGACAATACAACTATAGACATAACATTTTTTCTACAAAAGGTACATGTAGGTTACAACAAGGAACTTAAAGTTTTGTACAGCAAAAATATTTTCAAGCCACACGTAGATGTACATAATAACTAAGCAATTTAAATCCTTGTAACTACACATGTACATGTATGTACCGTATTTCCTTAAATAAAAGCCAGGGCATCTATTTCCTCAAATGGTATTTGGATCTCGAAAATATATATATGAAATTAAAAAAACTTTGGCCCAGAGTGGAATTCGAACCTATGACCTTATGACCTCATGCTTTTGACTTCTGGAACTTTAGGCATTATCCACTAGACTACTGGGTTAGACCAGGACTAAAGTTGCGTATTTATAGTTCAATTGTATTGCTACCCCAGCATCTATTCAAATGCGGGTTCTATTTAAGGATATACGGTACATACATATATTTACTAACGCACTTTACTCTTACACATTTTCCACCACTGAGCATTAATTTAGCAATGAATATCACTAATAAGTCACCACATTGTGGGAAAGATGTACAGAGATGAATGGGATAAATAATACTATTCCTTTAATTTCTCCAAAAAAGGCACCAGCAATAACCAAATGGTAAGTATAATTATACCACAAATGAGCAGTGAGAATTTCCATGTGAGTTAGTAAAAATATTACAAATTTTGTCACTTTTCCCATATAGTACATCTCTGTATCTCACAACATGGCAGTTAATTTATTCATTGCCAAACTCATATTCAAACCAACAACCATGGGATCTTAGGATTCCAGATAAGCAGTTTGGCTATTCAGACCACTCTAAACATTGTATCACATAATAGTGCTTGGCAAATGTGCATATTTATATGTATGTTGGTAATAGGCTACTATTAGAGCAGGGCCCTTACTTGAGAAAACATGGTACATGCACATACATGTACATGTAAATGTAATCATCACATTTTACTACCTGAAGCAAAACTCAATGTGCATACATGAGCATATTATAAGCCGTTCACGCTTTTAGGTGTGTTCAATCTTCAAACAACCTGGTGTATGTATTATATACATACTTCAAAGCAGCAAGATAATTAAGACAGGAAATATGGTCATGCAATCATGTACAACGCAAAATATAGGACCTAAAGCATGTACATGTACATGTACATGTATAAAATATCACAAAAATTTATTCAATGCAACATCACAAGCTAGGCTATTAACAATTAACTCTTACTAGCTTGTGTAGAAGATTTCCCTTTCAAGGCTTGATATGGAGCGGGTGGCTTCGGAGGAACTAAAAGAAGATTTTCAATATTACATAGGTACAAAATATGAAGCTGACTTTTATTCGGAAGTGGCTTTATGTGATCACTACTAACACTCTGTTCTTGCAATTTTGCAGCTTTACTATAACATAAAATTTAGATAATTCAAACAGTACTTACTCTGCTGCAAAAAAGCGGGTAGAGGAGGTTTAGGTGGGGGCTCTTTTCTTACAACTTTACTTTCACCTGTTACTGAACCTCCTTCCTTTGACTCTTGAGTCTTATTCGAAGCAGATGCAGCAGAATTACCCAACGGAGAAGACTGCTTGCTTTGATGCTTTTTCAATTTTTGTTTCTCTTGGTCGGAGTCTTCTTGCATCTTGCTCCCCCATGAGTCAATACTGAACTCCATGTAATCACCTCGCCCAACTTGAAGACCTCGCCCACTTTTTTCTGAAAAATGAAACATTGGAATACTCTCTTGCTGAGTGCTTGCAGTGACAGCACTTGACTGAATGACTGTCTTTGTAGATGGCTTTTTGATTCTTAAATTTTGCATTAACATATCTTTAAGACCTAATGCAGGAACCTTCTGCTGAATAACTGTAGCAGGTACTATTTCTTCAGATAAAGGAAGTATTGGATTGTTTCGTAGTTGTTCTCGAAGTTCCTCTTCATTTAAGTAATCATGTGAGTATTCGTCAGCATTGTAGTTGACATAGTCATCTGCCTGCATTGGTACATTACCATAAAGTGCATCAGGTGGTACAGTATAAGTTTGACTACTATCCAGGTCATCAGTTGGTGTTGAATAAATGTCAGCTTCATCATCGTGACCAAAGGTTGCATTTTGAGGAGACAGGATTGGAATTATAGATCCCCTGGACATTGATACTGGTATTGCAGATTCACCTTCACTAAAAGAGCGCCTTCTCTGCTGTGCAATAAAGGGCTTCCCTTTAGCTATGTCATCTAGATTTGTATATTCCTCATGAGCTAACAGGTTGTCAAGTGCTGTTTGACTGGATGAACGCTGACTAGATGTCATAGTGTCATGTGCTTTTGATTGCCACTTGACAGATACCCACATGTCATTATTGTCTTGTGAACTGCAAGGTGGAGATGCTGGAGTTAACACAAGTTGATTTGCAGAAATGTCTTCATAGCGACCAGCATTGTTACCAGTAGCACTTTGTGATGAAGGAAGTATTTGCTGGCAATCAGTTTTGCCAGGATTGATTACTGAGTAACGAACTGGTGGTGGTGGACGAGTAGGCTTCTTTCTCTGATGCTCTTTGTTATGTATCAAATGAGAATATTTCGGAGAACCAAAAGACGATGACAAATCTGACACTGTCGATGATACAATATCATCCTTATTGGAGGCAAAATCACCGTCATTAACCTTACTAACAACAGTATAAATGTCACCACCATCAGCTACGATTCTTTCAATCAAGGTAGGATCCATCTGAACACTTCCACTAGTTGTAGACCGCTGTCTTTCTGCAGATGGATCAGTGAAGTTAATTAAATCTAGAAACAACACCAATATCATAGTGTTACTTAGCTACACATTGTACACTCACCATGAGAACTGGCATCAACAAAGCAACTTTGAAAAGGAGCAGAAGAGTTTTGTGCATGTATTTCATTAGATTCTGTCAAAAATCCTTCTAAAATTGACTCTCTCTTTCGATCAGCAAGTAATGAATGGCGTATATCTGTTGGTGTTGTTAGTCCTTCTACATATAAGTATATAATGAATAAATTAAAAGAATAGCATTTATTCATAATAATAATTGCATATGCGTACATGCAAATACCTCGTTTGATGTTGTTTCCCTTAGATTGTGCGGTTTCAAAAATGAGTTCAACTTTCGTATCATCTGAAAATCTTTTGTCTCGAAAAGCATCATCAAGATCTTTCTTAGTCCAGACTAATCGCTCGTCTTTCACAACAGAATGATGAAACTGACAACGAAAGATAGAATCAACTCCAGTGTGAGTCCTTTTATGGAAACATTTAATCTAAAATGAGTGCACATGTAAAAGACTTTACCCATAAAATGACATACAATATTACCAAAATTTCACCACACAACTTTAAGCCTCCATATAGTGAAATCTTTACCCTGTCTTTATCGGCTGTACAAACACTACAATGTACATGTATATGTACAAATGTATAGAATGACAATTTAATACTACTTACTAGAGTCCTGAAGTATGAATCAATTCCATGTTTTGATATATTTTTATAAAAGGGCGGCAACCTCCTTTACCATCAAAATTTGGAATTCCATGGATGATAATGTAGCAAAGTTTAATAGGTCTACAAAATTGATCATTAGAACAAATTTAGCAAACATGTAAATCTACATGTACAAGTACCTAGCATCAAGTTTTAACTTTCCCACCAGTAAGTCTTCAAAGTAATGCACATAACGTCTCTGTGAAGGTTGTGTTACACCTTGTAATTTGTCATCATAAAACCTTTTCATTGCAAAATGATCCAAAGCAGCAGAGGCACTAAATTGATAATATTAAAAATTCATACATTCTGATTCATTCAAAAAATTTTCATACAATCATCTTGGCTTATGAAAAGCAAGAAATTCACTTTTCTTAAGATTGTATTAGACAGTATAACCATGAATAGCCCAATACATTGTACATAAATATAATAACCCTCATTTCCTTTGCTAAATTTAAATGCATTTTACACTGTCCTTCCTTCTCATTTCTCTCTCTTTCTTCCCCTCTTCTTCTTTTTATTATTACTATTATTGTTGTTGCTGTTGTTATTATTATTATATTAATTATTTATTTATTATTATGTTGTTGTTGTTTTTACACTACTACATGTATTTCCAGTTTTATGGTACAAATCCTATATGAGTTAGCCTATAGTCTCAGTACTATAAATGCACATGTACAGTACCGTATAGCTTGATATTTTCGTGGGTCAATATTTTCGTGGTTTGCTCCTAGTGGGGCAATTCGTGGTTTAATTTTCGTGGTTGACAGCTTACATAGCCTGTAAGGGGATGGCACTTCAATGATTTCGTGGGATTAAATTTCGTAGGCAGCCCATAACCACGAAAATCACAAAATTTACATTCCACGAAAATTTCAAGCTATACGGTACATTGGTTGTTATTTCTTGGAATACATGTAGAAGAATTAAAAGCATATAATAGACCCTATTGGCTGCAAATTTATGCAAATACATGTACATGTATAGTCAGTTTCATTTGAGTTGCCACAGGAAGTAAATCAATGTTTGCATCACAAAACGTCATTCCTATCCACACCCAAAATGGTGGCAGAGTACAAGCAAACTCTTTCATTGAGCATTTCTTTACCTTTAAGACTTTTATTGTCTATTTTATCCTTGCTTTGGATACTACTACCTTTCATTATCACTGGCTAGACCTTTTTCTGTTATAAAGCTGACAAAGACCTCCAATATGGAAGATAATGACCTAGGTTGAGGGTAATGAAAAAAAACGGTCATCAAGAAAGCTGTGGACAGGTATAGCAGATGTTTCCCAGTAGTATAGACTGCTAGTTGAATGCCTCCTTCTTTAGAGGACCTTATCTGCCTGCTTTTATTTCATAAAATAAAAGACAATAATTTTCTTAAAATAATAATGAGATGCAAATTATATTCAAGAGTGTGATGTAGCGTAAA
Source organism: Amphimedon queenslandica (assembly GCF_000090795.2). Classification (NCBI taxonomy): domain Eukaryota; kingdom Metazoa; phylum Porifera; class Demospongiae; order Haplosclerida; family Niphatidae; genus Amphimedon; species Amphimedon queenslandica. The sequence continues at coordinate 492,055 of NW_003546268.1, read as the reverse complement.
CGTAATGATTCATCATGGCGGCTCCCTTTGAACTAGAGCGGAAAAACTCATTGAGAACCTTCCAGAGTACCTAGAGACTCAAAAATTGGTACAGATTTTCGAAAGAACCCATTATGCAACTACACCAAGTTTTAGGTTACTAGCATTAGTAACAAAAAAGTCATAAGGGGTGGTGCTTGGGCAACTCAACTGAAACCGACTATAAATATTGCTAGGGCCGAAGCAAATAGTGACATATTCAGACAGTTGTTTGTATATGATGTTCACAGCAATATTCAAACAAGCGTAACAGTGTAAAAAATATTCCTATAATTGATTTCACCACCTTGCAAGAACAACTGGATTTTATTAAGACTTATAGAATCCCTCGCTACCTTTTAATGCTTCTAGAGAAGTCTTTAGACAGTATCTCTATGTTGTCTTGCTGTTAAAAAGCTCTTCACTTTGTCCCAAGTTTAAGCCGCCATTTTGTTTGCCATGACCACACCCACTACGTAAAGGAGCATAGGCGGGTGGTTGCTAAGGCTTATGAATTTTGTTATTTCTCCAATACAACATGTACAGAAGAAGAGTAAGTGTGGACCGAGGGGTTTGCAATGGGCTTGTAATCTCATAAAACCTTCTTGGTAATCCAGTAATCCAAAAAACAATCTTGGAATAATACAATAATCTTAGAAGAATTCAGTAATCTGTAATCCAGGATTAACAAATTTACAGAAAACTCCTAATAATTATCTTAATATAATCCGGAAGTATCCGGAGTTTAAAACAACACCTATTGGTTATTCAATAGTTATTAAGACCACACCCATTATTAATTAATAAGGTGTGGCCAAAACCAATAACAATCCAAGTAAATTTAAGTAATCCAGCTTGTAATCCCTGGTAATCCAAAGAATCTTGGTAATCCAGCTTGTAGCCCTTGGTAATCCAAAGAATCCACCTATAATCTTGGTAATCCACTCATAATCTTAGAATTCTCCTAGTAATCCAGTAATCAATTGGTAATCCTGGTCATTTTTGTAATCTCGTAAAGATTATCTTCCCATTGCGAACCCCTCGGCGTGGACATACAAATATACAAATATCGCACGTGGGTGAAATCAATTATAGGAACGACCCGGGGGCTACGAACCCAGGTAGTTAATAAGCTTTCTTGCTATTTGCACTATCAGCCAGGGATGGGGCAAAGTACATTGGTACTTGTGCTTAAGTACACTTAAAGGATAACTGCAGTGGTTTTTTGAGGTATTTATTTTATTGGCTAAATATGATTGCCTGAACTTTTTAATGAAGTGTGAGAACTCCTATTGTTCAAAAAAATTATTCACTGAGATATGAGCTTTCAAAAATGCCTTTATTTACTTCATGCCATGTTACTTCCTGTCGGTGGGCGTGGCTAAATGTGACGTCATTTTGGTAAATCTAGTGATTAATCCATTCCTTTATAGGGGGATTAATCCTTTATTCTCATGCCTGGTAATGTAATAGCACAAATTTAAAGATTGGGATTGTTAGCTCTCATTATTCTAAGCATGCAACTGCAAGAAAATGTCATACTACCACAAGTAGGCAAATGTTCCTGTTTGCTATTTTGAGTCTTTTTCTTGCAGTTGCATGCCTAGAATAATGAGAGCT
>NW_003546268.1:485290-490407 GCF_000090795.2 Amphimedon queenslandica | reverse complement strand
CAATACCAATCTTTAAATTTGTGCTATTACATTACTAGGCATGAGAATAAAGGATTATTTCCCCCTATAAAGGAATGGATTAATCACTAGCTTTACCAAAATGACGTCACGTTTAGCCACGCCCACCGACAGGAAGTAACATGGCATGAAGTAAATAAAGGCATTTTTGAAAGCTCATATCTCAATGAATAATTTTTTTTGAACAATGGGAGTTCTTACACTTCATTAAAAAGTTCAGGCAATCATATTTAGCCAATAAAATAAAAAAACCTCAAAAAACCACTGCAGTTACCCTTTAAGTACAGTCTTCAAAGTACTTGGACTGTACTTAAGTCCTTTTTTACATTAACTGCCTGTACTTGTACTTATACTTAAGTACTTAACATAGTACTTATTGGTACTTCAGTACTTAAAAGTACTTATAAGTACTTATAAGTACTTTGAAGTACTGTATAAGCACAATAGCATGATAGTACTGTAAAAACTGTGACACTTGCTACTGTTAAACTGTCACTGTTGAGTAATGGTGTTTGTGGTAATGTGAGAACTCATTATTGTAACTATATTAAGCTTTGAGTGACTGTTATGTCATAGCCCAAAAAAGCCAAATCCTTGTTTAGTTTCATGCCATCAGAGTCTTCTGCAGTTGTGATAGCTGGTTCAGATACTATATCTACTAATGTAGATGCTTAATTCGAAGCACCAGCCCAACCCATCGAAACTAATCCGCTAACATTTTGGGATAATAATTCAAAGAAATACCCGTTACTGGCAGTGCTAGCTAAAGAAATTCTATCTGTACCATCTTCATCTTCTCCAGTTGAGAGACTTTTTAGCATTGCTGGAAAGATATTTAGACCAGAAAGATGTAACTTACACGACCACAAATTTCAACAATTAATGTTTATTCGTTGCAACAACACACACATATAAATTTCTTCAATCAAATAATACTTAACAATTCATTTTACTATAATCTTTATAGTACTTCACCTGTACTTAAGTACTTTTTATTGTACTTGAAAATGTACTTAAGTGCTCTTGCTAAAAAGCGTATGTACTTGTATTTGTACTTAAGTACCACTGCAAAGTACTTGTACTTTACTTAAGTACTTCTAAATGTACTTCGCCCCATCCCTGCTATCAGCACAATAAAACTATTACTGGTTACGACAAGTATTAATGGCCACGCCTACCATAAGCCACTTGCACAGGCTGCTTTGTTAGTTTATTTAACTACTTAATACTGACTACTGTGGCCATTGAAAGTCAATCTCTTTATAAAAGCACTGATTGGAATCATTTCGAAAAAAATAGAAACCAAAAAGGTAAAAGTGTAAGAGCTTATAATCATTCAGCAAAAATCATTGAATTATTTGAATTTCAGATTCATTTGTTTAGCATATCAATTATTTAAATAGTAAAATACATGTACATTATTTGTTTCAGCCCCAAAAACTGCATTACATGTATAGTATCCACCCACACAATAAAAATTAGGATGGCAAGATGGCTACTAGAACAATACATATACATTGTAGCTATAAAACGTCCTACTAGTACCTTTGGCAAATTTGTGAGTAGTTCATAAATGAAGCAATAACACATCCAGTTCTACCTTTGCCTCCTTTACAGTGAACAACAACTACATGATTAGGATCAGAATCTAGCCAAGACTTCATTGACTTACAAACTCTATACGTAAAAAATGAATATCAAATGAGTAAATGCTACTAAAAAACATATAAAGAAGGGTGCTATAGAAAATAAATCATAAAGAGGTTATTGCAATACCGTACTAACAGGCTATTAAGCATAGGCACTTATGCAAAAAAATGACAGAAAAACGGGCACTTAATAATGACTCAGCGCTTAATAAATACAGTAGGTGTGGTTTACAAAATAATTAATTGATCACTTTACTGGCTTTACAATGGCGAGTGGTGCAGAATACTCTTTTGACAGTCTGGTTCATGGCCATAATGCTTATAAAAAGTGTCTGGACTCCTACTGCTTTAAATCCTGCTGCTTAGACTCCTACTGTTTTGTACTGCGCTTAACAAACCCATGCTAAGAGCTACATTGAGCTAGGCGCCTAAGAAGAACTAGGCGCTTAATAGCCTGTTAGTATGGCAAAATGCTTCTTAGGTTTACAGTACATGTAAGATCAGTAAAGTTATAAATACATGTAAACAAAGAGGTCAAATGTGATTGCATGAACAAAGTAAGTATAATGTACTTTTGAGTTTAGCAGAGGCTACATACATGTACATGTATGTATACTACACACATGTACAGTGAAACCTGCTTAATCCGGTCACCCTTGGGCCAGTTTTAAATGGTCTGATTATGCAAGGTGGCTGCATTACAGATCAGCCTCTGTAATACAGCCATTTAGTACGGGACTTTGGCTTATGGCTGTAATCTATTATATAGAGAGGTGGCCTCATTATTCAGGTGACCTTTAGGACAGGTTTCACTGTAGGTACAAAAAACCAACCAGGACAGGGGCACAATGCATGCATGCATGCATGCAAGAGTACTGAATTACTTTTGAATGCAAAAATACATATACAGTCAAACCAGCTATTAAGGACCACTCTATCATAACGACAAGTCTATAATCACGACAGGTAGTAGCAGTCCCAAAATACAATTTGCATTGCAAATGTGTACATGTCACCAGTACTACACATTTCACTTAAGGAACCTTTGAATCAAAGGGCTCTTTCATAAATCAGCCTAAATCAGGACAGTATTATTGGGTCCCAAGGTGTCTGGAATAGACAGGTTTGACACTACATGTAATCTTCAAATGCCAAAATTAGTAGATGTACATGTACATGAAGATGAAATAAAAATAGGTTAAAAGGCAAAAGTGGAGATGCAAACATGCATACATTGTGTGTACACGTATGCGACAAAAAAGCAGTGCAACAAAACATTTACGCACAAGGAAATCAAGAAAACATATAGCTGAATTTTTTTTCTTTTAACATGCTGACTTACATGCTAAGTCTTTCTAAAGAAGGTGCTAAATGATCAGGCCAACCAAAATCTAACACCTGATTATTGAATTTGGAGATGTCATAGCTCCTCTCAGACAAATTAAAAACCTACTGAATAAACTCAAAAACAAAATATACAATGTAATACAGTACCATATAATTATCTTGATGTTGTGTTTTTAGCATTTTTGCAACATCCTTTAAATTATTTCTATAAGCAGATTCCACTCCTGACCCTGGAAATGACATAGCTAAAAATATTACAAAAATAGAGTCATTAGATCAAAATAGATTAAGCAAACCAATAATTCTGTCAGTAATGTAAGACAAATCTAAGTCAAAACCATCATCAGTGTATCGATTTCTTCCTCTAATGAACAATGATGATATGTATGGCATCAATATTACACAGTCTGTACTGTACTAACTTGGCAACTTGTCTTTTGACTATTTCAGTAATATTCTTGGTAGGAGGAGGGGCATCAGCCCGTGGCAAAACATTGGTACTAGGAACTTCATCCACATCACTTCTACATATTTTAGTCACTTGATCCTGACACTTTTGGTCTGGATGTATAGCCATAGAACAGCCTACAATATACATGTAAACAAAAAAATTCGGCTTTTTTATACATGTACACGTAATAGATTTTTTAATGAAAGAATTACATAAAAAATTTATTTACTAATTCAAACAGGTTTAATGTATTATAAACTACATGTACATGTACATGTAATACGTGAAACACAGCTTTGCTTGTAGCCCTCAATAACATCATATGATGACAAACTGCCAGACAATAAAACTCAGTAACTTAAAGTGCACTGGTAATTACACGTACATGTACATATGTAAAAAACATTAAATATTTTTAAATTATCTGTCTTGAGCAAGCAAATATGCTACAAGACTCCCTTTCAAAAAAACACAGGAGGTACATTGTACATATAATATGTGTACTTTTCTCACAAAATAAAACATTGGAAATCAATCTCTACTACAGTACAAATGATATTCTCTGTTATTTACAAAAATGTACAACCCAGTGGTTGAATAACGAGAGTACTTAAGTGCAGACCCTCACCACAACTATTATGTAGGTGCAGCAGTTTGTGTTTTTAATTTAATAAAGAAACTGTCTGATCTTAAGGCAAAGGCTTAAAAGCAGTGTGCATATAGTACATGTATATACGTGTAAGTCAAAATTGTACAGGAATTAAAGTCAGTGGATCAGAAAAAGAATTGATTTTAGTCATGGATTATAGTTGTACCTTTGTGTTTGAATTACACGTATTACTTTGTTATTAAGGAAAAAATTTTTTCTTAATTTTAGTGGGCAAGAATCAGTAGCTTGTGCAATGCAGAAATTGCAATTCAGTCAAGTGGTGAGAATGAAACATGCTGCAGCAAAGTAAAGGTGTGGCTGCAGTGAAAGTGTGGCTCAAATAATAATAATAATAATAATAATAATAATAATAATAATAATAATAATAATAATAACTTCCCAGTGACACAAATGAAGGATTAAAAATTTCAGGAGGATAGGTCAGATAATGGTAGCACTGGAGGTCTGTGTCGAACATGCCGAAACAGCCTTTACAAACAAACACACACAAAAAATTTAGACAGAATACACTAGTTATTATTTAAGAGAAGTTTGTAGTAGAAGGGTTTAACATACATAAATTACATGGGCGGAGTGAGTGAAAGGCGCATGTGTGATTAGTGTTAAAAACAGATTCAAATGTGGACCAGAAGTGATTTTTTATGATTACTAGCACTGCATTTGGAAACAGTGAGACTTGGATGACAGGTAGTGAATTCCACAAACGAGGGAGGCGGTTGTAATAAAAGTGACGGTCCAGGTTTGTGGAGGAAACAGAGTGTCAGAGCTTGAGACCAGCACCAGAACTTGTAGCATTAGTGGAGAAGGAGACATTGTCCAGAATATTGAAGGAAGGATCAGGTGTCTTTATGGCTTTAATGAAAAATATCAGATCTTGTAACTCAAAGGTCATCATCAGAGGGAGGAGATTTAGGGACCTTAGTCTGGTCTTGTAGTCACTGGTGAAATCGTTGAGAATGAAATTGGTCGCCCTTCTTTGTAC
>NW_003546268.1:442800-485077 GCF_000090795.2 Amphimedon queenslandica | reverse complement strand
ACGATGGAGCTGAGGATAAAGTTGTGGATGCATGGACCCTCAGGACAGCCCTATTAGCTTCATTGAATGCAATGAGATTGTTAGAGCTCCAGTAGCACAACAAATCAAGGTCCTCTGGAGCACTGTAGAAAAGTGGTCACTATGAGGGGCAAATCTGAGATAATTGGTGTCGTCTGCAAAGAGTAGAATAGAGGGGAGGGAGACAGCATCAGGCATGTCATTTATATAGACCAGGAACAGTAGTGGACCCAAGATGCTCCCCTGGGAGACGCCTGAGATTACTGGTAAAGCACCTGAGAGAGAGCCCCCAATAGACACCAGTTGTAACCTACCAGTAAGGTAGTTCATGAGCCAGTTCAGGAGAGTACCAGTGACACCAAAGGTCTGGAGCTTATTGATCAGTATAGGATGGCAGACACAGTCAAAAGCTTTACATAGATCCAGATGTACTACATCTGTACAGTGTTTGCTCGCTCTATTCGTATATATCTCTGACAGCATCTTCAGAAGCCATGCTCAACCCGCACACACAGTAATGGTGGCACATGGCCTCAAGTGGTGAAGAAAGCTTTAATTTTTCTCGACTTTTCAACAGTTTAGCATACATTTGTTAGGCTCTATTTGTTGCATACAAAAGTCTATTGAGTCCCTGATGTTTAAAGACTCTGGCTGCTGCTTCTGGAGAAGAGAGCCTCGTGTAAGCTCAAAAGATATGAATGTTTGGGCTATCATATCTTTAAAACGAAAGTTATTGGAGCAATTTATTACCTATTAATGAAAGATGAGCTTTTGTTTTATTGCTGCATTTGTCCTGCTGTTTTTTAGCTTTGACCAGAGATACATTTGTACCAACGACATTTGGCGTCACTGTGAGTTTTTTCTGCCTCAGAAAAGAAGAATCAATCATTTTCAAGACAGAGATTAACTTTTTCTCAATGATACATGTAGGTTCATTATAAGACTCTCCAGAATTTCACAACAAAGCAGTGTCAGCTCAAAAGTGGAATTTAAGCGAACACACAGACAGGACGACTGCTTTACCCTCGCTTCACGCCTACGTGTGGCTCTGGTAATAATGAAATGTACATGTATATTACATGCACCTATGATAGCCATCATAAACTTAATTTACAAATACAAGTACCTATAGGCGTAATGAATCACAAATAATTTTTCAAGACAACAAAACAGTGATCATAAAAAATACCACACATGCATGTGGTTTTTTTCGAGAGAATTATATTTAGCAAAATCTACTAAAAATCCCATTTGTAGATTTCAATTTCACAAATTCTACTACGTACCATGTGATTACAGTATTAAATTGATTTTCGTGGTTTTTATTTTTGCAAATCAAGAAGGAATCTACAAAATTTGCAACCCTAAAAAAACCACTTACATGTACAGTACAAGGCGAAAAAAAAGCTAAGTAGCATAAGTAGTACGCAGGTAGTGCGTAGGTAGTTATTTTACTTTGCTACTCTTTGCTGCGCTACGCTCAGGAAGTACTGCGGTACCGCCCAGTCACATGTTCTGCAGTACCAAGCGCTCACGCGCTCTAGAGGCTCTTAAAGGACTTGAGGATGCTTCTCTTGGCTGTCTGCGCTCTCCAAGTTCATCTCTACTGCCGCCCTCTACCTTTAGAAGGCCGTTTAGGAGGCTCTTCGCTCAAGTCACCATTGAGCTACTGTCCTTCTGCTGACCGCATGCACTACTACTACTGGTAAGTTTGCACAAGCGCAACAAAGGAGCAGCAAACTACCTACATACTGTACATGTAAAAGTAGACTAGCTACTTAGCTTTTTTTCGCACTGCACTGTACATGCATTATATTAAATGTACACACTGTACATGTGAATGTAACGGTTCCAACATCCAGGACATGTACATGTATGTACATATGTACATTTAAACTAACCTTGGCAGCTGTATGAACTACTCCAAATTATAACATTGCAAGCATCGCAAGAATGAGGCTTAGGTAAACTAAATGGAGCCCAACTGTGTCCCAACTGATCAACAATAGTGTCAGGCTAAACAAAAAAATATGCATTTTAAATTGAAGTTTTAAAATAATTAATGTCAAGCATCTATTCAAAATACATGTACATGTACAAGTAACCCAATCTAATACTATACACATACATGTACACATGTCCCATCATAAACATCCAAATAAAAATACACAGAAGAATTAAACATCAGTCATGTATATTGTACATGTACATGTAAGGTAGTGCATGTACATGTACATGTATACTTACAGATTAAGCATTTGCAGTAGCCTATAGTATGACAGGATAACAAAATTTCTGTAAATTATTCAACTTATCAGATACATGTACATGTAAGTACACATTATTACTCTTACATGATTGAGACTTATGTGCACATGTAACCATTACACTTTATAGTATCCTGACCATGTTGAGGAACATTTCAATAATACAATAGGTCAATTAGGTCAGGCATTACTACATGTTAGTATACATGCACATGTACTGTACGTGTAAATTTACACATACATTATGCTTGCTGATAGAAAAAGTTAGTTCTGTTTCTCTATGAGTTAATTGAGGGATGCATTTGTATACATTGCACATTAGTGCATTTTCTAATTGTGAAATATTATAGTGAGATGCAAAATTGCACATGTTTATGATAGCTGTCACCATACAAAAAACTGACTCTGACAAAACCCTAACAAACTCAAATACATGTACACCAAATTAAAACTTCACACAAGTACATGTACAATACATGTACAAACATGTAGGGAATTAGTATTAAAGGAGAGGAAGAAACTTAACCAAGACTGTAACGTGTCGAGATACATGTATCTGCAAGTGTACATTGTAAAATCCTGTATAATGCACAGTACATGTACATGCATTTTGGAGCATTACATGTACATGTACAATGAACGTGTGTATTCTATCCTTCAATTTGGCTAACAAAACACTAATGTATTTTATCATGCTAATTGTGTTGCTTTCATTATCTGTTACAATATATACGTGTACATGTAGCAGATAGGGCTGCAAGGCCATGCAAACAAGCCTCAATACTCAATAGGAGGCCCTGTTAAGCAGGTTAGGCATGATGACTGTTACATGGACAAACCCTTTAAGTTACTGTAAGTATACATGTAAATACATCAAAACAACTGCAATCATGTCTGGAACTATAGATACATGTACATGTAATACAGACACATGTTGCTAGGAAACAGGAAATACACATGTACAAAAATTTATACCAATGACATCGCTATTATAATGACTCACTATACAGCTGTGCCAATGCACATGTCATTAAATGAAGATAACTATAGTTTCTGAGGGGGTATAGTTTTAATTTAGGCTTGCTGCTAGGGCATAATTTTACAAAAACTTAAAAAGCCCCTATAAGTCATTTTACCGTTTTTGAGACACTAATGCTGCACTATACATACAAGTAAAACTAATTCAGTGAACCAATGCTTTGGAAGAATTTTCACAATGATGCAAACGTACATGTACATGTACATGATGTAGCTAAAATCTCTAATATTAATTCAGTTTAATCATTAAAGGCTGCACTAATTACCGTATAGCGGGTTTATTTTGAGGACAATAAATTTCGCAAATGACCCGCGTCCAGAAGTTTGCGGAATTAATTTTCACGAATTTCCACCATTCTGCCATCTTGTACCGTATTAAATTGATTTTCAAGGAATTTAATTTCGTGAATCGTGAAAAATCTGCGCAATTCACAAAATTTGTTATCCTCAAAAATAACCCACTATACGGTATAGTATTTTGAAGGCATTTTCATATGACCTATCACTCTTAACACTAGTTCCAAAAAACCAGCCAGAGAGCATTGATTAAAACAACATTTTATACTAACTAATTTGATGTGCTGTGCACTGACTATAACTATAATCACAAAGTCATAGCTGCATGCATTAATTTATTGCAATTTTTGTTACTATCATTTGCTAAATACATGTACATGCACTAAAACTCCCAAAGTGAGTTGACCAATAATTTGCCTTGATTGTGAAACTTTAATTTTTTGAGTAAACATTTCTTAAAATTTTTAATTTTAATGAGAATTAAAGATATATATGGAAAGGCTGCTAAGTCGTGGCAGCAATTTTGTTTCGGGGTGAATCCTACTTAGTAACGCTACCGCGTTACTAATTTTACAGCACAAATTGGTTTGCTGGAGTTTATAGCATAAATTATTGAAAGTTTCCTTCCAACAATGCATGTTGCATCTTACTAATTATGGGTGGGGTACGTTGGAATATTTTTGTCATCAAACATCTCATGAAATACACGCATGGTAACTTCCTGTTTCATACCAACATGTGTTTCAAATATTTACATGTACATAAATGCTGAACAAATCTACATGTACATGTAACCACACATGTACCCTCAAAAAATGAGGTCCATAGTCTATATTTACATTTACGTCTTGCTTTGCTCCTAGGCCAATTAAGTAAATAAGTGGTAAATTTGTGGAGGATTATTTGATGTAAAAGTGTAAAAATATATATACATGTATATCCCTAATTTAATTCATGTAATGATTATTAATGACTAATACTTTTGTCAAGTTTCAAGTATACAAAACACTTATGTCATGTAAAACACATTATTATGTAAAATGAATCAATCCTGCCGAAGTATTATTCGTGAGCATATCATGCAGGTATAACTATATGTGCATGGCCCCATCGATGGTTATTATACGTACCTGCTTGACCTCAACGCTAGATTCAAATGGGACAACTTCAGCGGCATCGTTTCCTTCTCCCGAGTGAAAATCGATAAAATGGGCTTGTAGTTTGTTAGAAGAATTAAAACTAACGAGACAGTAAGGGCATATAAAGCCTTCTGCCCCTTCATTCCACGTCGACATCTTGACCTCAACTAAAAACAAAAAACAGCCACGCCTCTTTAAAACACGCCTATAATTAATTATTTATTAATGGTAATTGAAAATTAATAATGACAATTATGATCATAAATTCTTTAGCATTGCTTGCAGTTTATCTATTGATAACTCATTCTTCTCAATTTTCTCCTAATTGTAAAATAATTCAATTACATATACATTATGTACTTCACATACCTCCTTATTTTGAAGGTCTATTGTTTCTCCAACAGGATCATAAGCATACTGAATACCTTCAGAAACTTTTAAATCCTGTTTAGTATCTCCAGAGTCTTCAACTATTGATATACCTTTAAAAATAACTCTATTAGCCCAAATGCTTAAAAAACAATATGCTAATGGACTATTGCAAGTACACACAGTGGTTATAGCAACCACTATGTGATTATAAAAAATTATAATTATTAGTGAGTGTGTCTATTATAAAGAAAAATTTACAAAGTAAGATACATGTAACTTCACGAGGCTCAACTAGCCTAATTCTTTGCAAATTTCTAAGGCATTGACCACAAAATGCCCCATTAGGCTGCTTGCAAAATAACTTCTTTAAGTACATACCATAAAACATCAGATGAAATTACAGTTCTATGTAAACTTCATGGTGCTACATGTACATGTATTTTTATCCAAAATTCACCCTTGTATTCATTTTTGATCATGGACAATAACAGGGGGTCAGCACTCCACAATGTGCTTCATTACCTTCATGCTTTACATTTAAGCAATGGCACAAAACATAAAACTAAACACTAACCCCATTCATTGCTTTCATGAACAATATCTTCAACAGGCACTTTTTCCATTTCTATAATTGAAGATTTCTTCTTCCCTGACTACAAAAACAAATTATATAGGTAAAAGCACATGTACATGCACATGCAAACATCAACCTGATACTCTTCCTGACGCTTCTGACAATGGCTATTTTGACAGTTAGGATTTGGTTTCATCACCATAGAAGGAAAATAATCCTTTAGTGCATTGTACCCAACATAATGGGTTACAACTCCAAACCGAAGCAAAAGCCTACAATTTTCATTAAAAAACAACAGTTTCTTTCATATACATGTACCTACTTCAGTGAATTTTGAACTAGAAGGCCTGCAACAATACCCATTGTAGTAGGAAGTGAAGCTGCACATACTCCATCCCTTTTTAATGTTTTTTCATCCACATTTGAAGCTACAATCAAAGGTGGAGCACACTTAACACAAACATTGAAAGTGGAAAATGTAATATAACTCACAGCAAAACATGCAGTTTCACCAGGGTTAATAAATTGAATATGACCAGAAACAGCATTTTCACTTACCCCACTTTCCAACCAAACCTAAATGTACAATGTGCATAGACGTATCATTATGTACCATAATAGAAACCTGATCCAATTCATTGCAAACTTGATTAATAGCCATACGTGCTTCAAAATTATCAACACAGCTTAAAACCAGATCAACTGGTTTGGAGCCACATAAATGTCCCTTTCTGTAATAAGACATACATGTACATGTACATGCAAAGGTGTTAATGATGTTGACAAGTTACCTTAACCTATCCATAAAATGACCAAAATTTTCAACTGTGGTTATATTATAGTTATGAACTTCAATTTCAACATCAGGATTTATTGCACTACAATAAAATAGTTTAACACACAATAGGTCCACATAACTGTGCAAAGCAATGGCATTCACACATGCATGAGAGGTTACATGTGCTATTCATGCACACAGTATCATAATTAAAGTACTTATACAAGAGTGCAGTATTAAGCCTGGTTTCTACAAACTTTTCCATTTTCAGTATTTGCATACAAGGATTGTAGGCACACCACAAAATCCATACAATAGCTCCAACTACATGTATAATGTAGTGTTGTTTTAGTTAACTATAACTAAAACTAAAAGCACTTTTAGTTTGGTCTTTTGACTTTTAGTTAACCAACTACATGTATAACTAACTAAAATGAAAAAAGAATTTCCTAAAACTAACTATAACTAACTAAGTTAATTATGCATAATTAAATGTACCTCATTTCATTGTCTGATTGCAACCTACAGCATGAGCAAATACAAGGCTGTTTTTGTTTTTTTATTATACATGTACCAATGATGTCACAACTTAAGTACATATATAGGTTATACACCGACTAGGAGAGATTAAAATAGTATGACGTATTTAAACTATATTCATTGGTATTTGAAGATATTCATTGGTGCTTTAAAGATATTCATGGGTGTTTAAAGATATTCATGGTATCATCACATGACTTACCACTGAAGATCAAAGAGCATGTGGCCCAGAGAGTAGTAGCCAGGCTAGCTATAAGCAAGGCTAGACTTATAGAATCTATGCTAAACTAGCCTCAATGAAGAGTCACAGACAGAGCTTATAGAGACGCTGAGACTCCTGAAGCAAGAGAAGCCAGGCTTACAGCAGCTAGAGCTCGTAGGGAGGCTGAGACTCCTGAAGAGAGAGAAGACTGACCGACTGAGCTCATAGAGACTCGGGTCTGTCGAAGAAGAGTTAGGCTCAATCCAGAAGAGCTAATGAGCCACTTGCTGATAGACATCACCACCTGGCAGCTGACAATAATAATTATATTGCTAATTCAATGTTGCTAATTCAATGTTTACTTGCTAAACAATTTCAACTTAAAATTTTTTGTTTACTGAGTTGGAGCATGCTCAGCAGGGAGACTATACGATTTTAATCCCTCATTCACTCATAAACATCAAAGGGAATTATTCATGATATAGCTTAAATGTATGTACCTTAGGGTAGCTTTAGCTGCTTCAACTTTCGATAGTCCTGACTGCTCAGGTCTAAAAAATAACCTATTCATATTTGCTAGCTCAACCTTGTCATAATCAAACAAAAGCAGCTAAGAATGGTTGAATTGAAATTAAAAAATACAGTACACATCATGTTTACCTTTCCTATACCACAACGAGCTAACATTTCTGCAGCCACACTTCCAACACCTCCTATGCCTACAATAACAACTACTCGCTCTCGTATCTCCTTCATAACAAAATAACAGCACCAATAATAGTATGATACTTACTTCATAATTATGTATGACTCCCATTTTCTTTAAAGCCATTAAACGACTAAAAGTTACAGAAAATAATTATACGTAGTACCGTATAAGTGGTTTTTTTCGAAGGTTACAAATTTCGCGAATTTCGCGGATTCCCTCGTGATTCGCGAAAATAAAATCCACGAAAATCAATTTAATACGGTACCCGCATGGCACACGTGGTAGAATTCGCGAAATTAAAATCTGCGAATTGGAATTTTAGCAGATTTCGCGAAATATAATTCCCTCGAAAAAAACCACTTATACGGTAGTTGAATTCACACATGTAAACACAAGAATATGAAGGGTTTTCTGATACAATAAAGTAAAAATGTATAACTATCTTTTAAAAATACAAATATGTGTGTGCTATATAGAGGTAAGTACATGTATATGTGTATGCTAAAATACATTGCCAATTTGAAAAGTTCTTGAAAAATAGCACAAGGGCCAAAGGCCTTCGTGCATTATTTTTCAATATCTCAAATTGGCAATATATTTTGCATAATAGACCAATAAATCATATTATAGACCTCTTTGGGTGAGAATGAATTATGTCAATAAATGATGTATGCCAAGGGGCATGAATGAGTCTGAATTGACTCTAAAATAATTTTCATGGATGGTGGGTTAATGCAGGAGCAAGCTGTAATAGAGAATATGTTTCATAAATGCACCAAATCACTTTTCATATATCATGCTTAGCACAGCATTAACAATTCTTTTCTCCATCTGCAACAAGCTTCTGCAGCATAGAAGCTACACGTACATTGTACATACAAGTAAAAAGAATCAGTTTTGGTCTTTCTTCATTCAACTACAAATTTTATACATGTAACTATGCAGCATAAACTGGAAACTGGTGATGTCACACTGACAGACTTTTTAATGGTGGAAGAGAACTACACAAGCTCTACTGCAAGTCTCCAAATGTATTATTTTGTACTTCATTACTACTAATGATGAGCAAGGGGTCTAGAGAGGTCATGAATGTTTTTTGTGACAGTGAAAACATACTTTTGCTGACGAAATTATCATTTTTCATGGTTCCATGTTTTATGAAATTGTCTAGGTAATTTGTCACAAATTAATGTAATACAGCAATCATCTTTTCCTTGTGTGGTCTATGGCTTGGATAATAGCCTAACCTCATGTCAAAAACTCCAAACTTCAATGTAGTTTTTTCCTTTTTTCAATTTTGGTTTTATCTAAAGATATGGGTTGAATAGATGGGCCTCTAAAACAGACATTAAGGCTTATACTACGCGCTTGTGATACTATAACTGTCCTATCCTCATGTTTAATCAAAGCAAGTTTTACAATGTAGGTTGAACAGATTTTACAATTATCACAAACAGTAAAAAAAGTACACTTTTTCTCATTCTACAGTACATCAAAACAAAGTATCACACCACATTTTAAACAATTATGAATGATGAAGTAAACCTACAGTAAAGTTTAAGCTATATATTAACTACACGTACCTTGGAGCTTGCTTTTAGCTACAAAATAATCAGTGGCGGAAGGAGAGATGATTACAAGGCCTGTCTACGCCCACTTAAATTGATTTGAATGGGATCACATGATAATTTTCCAATCCATGTTACATGTAATTATAAAATCTATAAATCAACCTCTATTGCATCTTGACATCCAAAAATGGCGGCAAATTATCACCCGTAAGTGCATGGATATCATAAAAGTAATGATAGTCATACTAGGCCACAATCAATCTCACCTATGGAGGTCTGTATAAAATATATTTTGAATATGAGAGTCATGGCCTTGAAAGCAGTCACCATTTTGAAATGTTCAGTTCAGTTGTACTTGCAGTGATAAGAGAAGGCAACTTTTTCTTATTGTTAGAGTTATTTGAAAAATTGTGGACCTGCGCATAGATAATTGGAGTAGAATGGTGTAAAAGTTAGTCTTGTAGCATTTACCAAAGATCATGATACCCTCCATTAACTGGATTGACAGGAGATAATGATGACTAAGACAAAAAAGTGAAATGAACAAAACAGCCAGTTTGCCAATTTTTGACTTTCCTCTTAGACAAGGTTTAGAGCTACGCTGCATGGTGATACCAATGAAGTCCTCTGGTCAAAATAAGGTCCTCTAAGTAAGCATAGGAGCTCGTTTTCCTGGTATAGCAAGGCTGCAAAAGTCGTGGCAGACATATTGTTTTGGGGTGAATCCTACTTAGTAACGCTACCGCATTACTAATAGGGACATTTTTACGTTGCATCATGTGGTAAGTATTGTATTTCATCACTTACTGTTGTAAAATAAGCTTTCTATTGCATTGAATACACAATAGCTTCACTATAAACAGAAATTTCTACTCATTTTTGCCTTGTCTCCCTCTCTAGGATACAGGTTCATTTGGCTTAATTTGGAATTGACACTGTTACAATCTAAATGGTTCAGCCCGTTGCTTAAGCTATGTATTCAGATCCATACAAGCTTTATCCTCCACCTTTCGAGACAAAATAGCTCGCAGACTCATTGATTTTTTCTCCCTCTCCTGCTTCAAGAAAGGATTTGTCTGAATTAAAGATTTTACTTTTGTTTAAAGATAATATTTATACATTGATTCAATGATAGTTGTTGTTATTATTTGTTTCTATTTTTAATTATGGCTATTTTTGTTTTCAATTGTACAGCACTTTACAGTAATGTAGATCTATAAACCAAGTTAATTTTTAAATAACTATTCATAACTAGTATAATAATAAGACGCGGAGTGTATTTCTGTTTCCAATCCCGTATACACAGTCTCTAATATCAATGCTAAAACATGGCACATATTTCTACTATTGCATACATGTACATGTACATGTAAATGGTGCACAATTAATTTTGATTAGCTGTCTAGTGTCTACTAATGCATGAATTTCAGGAAAAGACAAATAATGTAAAAGAAAGCAAAAAGCAGAGAACAAACTTCGCTCTGCTTACATTATGTTTCATAGCTGCAAGTTTTGCATGGTAGAATTAAGTTCCTAAGGGTTCATTTACTTTACTGTACCTTAATTGTGACTATGGTCATGCGGTAAAACAAAAATCTCATACAAAATTCAACCACAGTGTCTATAACTTATGCACAAAAACTACAAAAAACTACAAGTCTAATTTATGAATACAAAATAAGGGATTTTCTGGGAAAATACATGTACATTGTATATCATAAAATTCATCTTTTGATATTACCAAGAGAAGATTTACTTTTGACAATACTAAAAGTAGAAACAAAATAAAACCAGAAACAATCTCACAATGCAACTTTATTTTTGTTAAGAGTCCCTTAGTTATGTTAGGAGCCCCTAGTTAACTTAGGACTTCCCTACTGATGTTAGGAGAGTTTTTGTTTCTGTTTCTTGTTTCATTTCACTTCTACTTTAATGCTACTCCTATTTATAAGGAAAACTTTTTCCATTATTAATGACTTATACACCAAGACCGAGGTATATAACTGACTTCTACCATGCTATATCTACAGATAAAGAGACTTTTCTTAGCTACCAAAGGTTTATAAAAGCAAAGGGACTCACTCATGAAACAAGCGCTCCACTCCTGCACGCTCCATGTGTAAGTAGTAGAAACACCTCAAAACAAGCCTCTTTCAAAACAAGCACATGGCCTAGTTGAAAATGGAGTCTCTACCTTGGTCTCTAGCTTTATTGTATGTGAAAAGTTTGCTTTCTCTGGCAAAGTAATGCCTCGAGACACTTGCCCACAGTTCAGGGAGTTTTCAGGAACATCCACAAGGTAGAATAAGCAATTTTACTTACCTCCAATGTGGCAATCTGATTGGTCAATTGCAAATAGGCATGGTAAAATAAGAAATAATTTCATACACTCTAGATTAAAATTTTAATGAATAAATTACAATTAAAAAAATTAGATGGCGTCTGGTGATGATACCACGTGTCTGGCTCTTAAGGGAGTTTATTCCAAGCTTTATCAACTTGGGCTCTCATTTTCCTTAGCTGGAGAGCTACAAAGTCGCCGGCTCTCACTTAACTCATCTGTGTGAACTGTTAAGCAGACTAAGTCTGGTATTTCCGTTAGTCTTTTTTGGAAACAGTCTTTCAATTCGAAGAAGTTAAACAAGAAGAACAAAAAGAAGAAATCCTCTTCATCCTCTGTTGTTCAACACTCTAAAGGGGAACCTAAACTAAGTGCTGCCCCTCCTAGAACCAAAGTTTCCAATCAGGCTTTACCTGGTTCTTTGGCTACTGCTACAAGTAAGGCAGTAGACCTGTGCTCTTGTTCCTCTGTAGAGTACCATGTGAAAGAGGGGGTCCCAGGAGTTTCCTATACTAATGATACTGGGGAGACTGGCTGGACTCCAGTGAGGCAGGTCAGGCGTGGTCGTAGATTTCGCTCCAATATCCATCCCTCTGATTGTTCTGAAGATGGTTCTGACACGGAAACCGAGGATCTGATTATCGCACCTAATTCTAAAGTTACAATTCAAGTCAGAGACAATGTCCCTGGTCTTTTTGAAGCTTCTCCCAAAATAAAGATATGGACACCCATTGCAGCCAGGACCAGAACTCAAAGTCGTATTCAATGATTCTACATGTCCATATTCTCTCTCTCTTAGGATTTTTTATTTAAATCAGTTTAGTGATCTTTAAGGTATTAGGCTTTTACAGGCTCCTCGACTTGGATCATTGAGTCCTTCAAAGAAACTCTATACTATACTTACTTTATCCTTATCAATTCAGTTGTCGTCATCTTTGTAAAGTTCTTATTATTATTATCATTAAAACCCCAGGAAAACCTAAGGCTAACATAGTCGTATATTATCTATGTACGGTGCAAGGGGTCTGGCTGCATCAGACTAGAAATACCCATGGCCTATTAAATTAATAATGTAAAATATGTGCCTCCATCTACTAACAACTGACAGGGTAAACACCAGGGTAATGCCACATTAATTATTACAACAGGTAAAATACTAACCTGTAAGGATTACTATCAATAACTTCGGCTGTCATTTTCATCTTCGGACGAGAATTTGATGTTTTTAAACTCTGGATCTCTTTCTGAAGCACAGATACTTGGCTCCTTAACCGTTCCAACTCTCCACTATCATTTTCCATTTTTTCGCGGACACTCTTTGTTTGCTAGCGACCACACCTTTTCCGTTGCAAAATTGATGAATGAAGTCAGTGAAATTTGAAATCTAGCACTGGACAAGTCAGTATCATTGCTGATCATGCCTGTTGCTCTGGCCTGATCCAGCAGAACAGTACAGATATGTAGTCTATCATGATTGTATCGTAGCTGATTGTAAGATAAATCTTGACTGATAGCCTGGCTGATAGCCCAAAAATCCATGTCCATAATCTATGTCTGATATCACCAAGGCCTGATCAAGGTGATCATAATATTATATTTTGTGTAATCAACTAATCATGATGTAAGCACTTATATTCAATACGTATAATTTGTCACCATCTTTTTACAATCCCCTTTTGAATGGGCTACGTGAGTTGAGAAATGTTTGTACTTACTGTCTAACTGTTCTTATGATATCAAACTGCAAAAAACTGACTGTCAAAATGTACATTGTGTATTCCTCATTTTTTGGTAATTACATGGCTCATTAGTTACTTATTACGTAGTTCCTAACTAAAGTAGGATACCATACCGTACAATATAGTTTCAACAATTGTTGATCAACTAAGCTGAAAGTCTTTCAATTAAAGTATTCCTACCATCAACAATAAATACAGGCTCAGATATTAAAACACTTAATATTATTTACTTTTTCACTTGTAGTGAGCTGACTTATCATAATGCACAACTCATGAATTATTAATTGATTATTTTGTGTTACGTACATGTAAATGCATGTGGTATTAATATTGGATCCAGTGTTTGGGTGTCAGCTACAAAGAGACTAGCTAATTAAGATCCTGGAGAGCACTAACGCAAGCAACTTCCAGCTTGACTAGCCTATTGTAGCAACTTAAGGCGGATTTACAATATTACGCTAGTCCTGACGACTGACGTTACGTTGACACTGGAATAGAATCTGGTTCTATTCCAGCGGAAAGCATGCGTCAAAAGGTCAAATCACCCACGCTTTTGATTAAAATTGACGGTACGCTGGCCTAATTTCTTAATGTAAATCTGCCTTTATTGTTCTACACACCATAGATGCACTCTTGTTGTGTACTCATAGACTATCTGTATTCAATTAGAGGCTTGTGAAGTCACTTATTTTCATCCCTTTCATGTAACTCAAAAAACAGTACAATAAATAAAGCATATAATATAACCAAAAACAGTGACAACATATCAATAACAAATTAATATTCCTATCAAAAGAAAACAATCATTGACAATTAGAGTGCTTTAATTATGGCATTATTCACAATTGTTACTCTATACCGGGTATCTATAGTCCCATTTCTTTTCTTAGTTAATAGTAACAAAGAACAAAATCCTATTGCTATAGCAATGTATAACAAAGGATAAATGGAATTTTAATTATAGAAGCTTTAATTGCCAGCAAACTACCAGAAAACTTAATCTTTTTCAAAATATCAGTTGATTTCTTATATACATGTGTACATGCATCACTCAGCACTTTTCCTTACTATGAAACTAAATTACAGCAAATTGCTAAGACCTTACAAACCATTAGTTTTGCTATAACCAGACTATTCTGCAGCCTAATGAGGGGCTGGGCAATGGAAAGATTTAATGTAAATGAGGCTGGGCATGATCTAGATAAAAAAGAGGAGACTATCTAAACAATATTGTACGGGCTGTCAATTTGCAAGGTCTACATGGAAACATAGCTGTGCAATTTCCAACAGCAAAGCTCTTTGCATTCAGACGCTGTGTGACTAAACGAGATGTGAATGACTCTAGATCTATCCAGTAGTAACTCACAACAAAATTTTGTCATACAACAGAAGGATCCAACCACACAACATAAAAATCCAATAAAAAACTGGGACTTATTATGACTTTGGTACAGAAAATGAATGAAACATTGTCCGATCATGTTGATGTAGAATCTAATGAATGTTTTGAAGTAACTGCTGCAAGTTTTACAGAATGATGACATCTTATTCAAGGTGGATTGTAAGCATTACTATTCAAACAACAAAAAATACTCAATAAAGACATAAAGGAAAGCAAGTGATGAAAACTGGGCAAGTCTATTTGTGTACCAATCAAAATTATTACCTCCAAAAATTCCAAAAAATTAAGCATTACATCTAGAAGGGATAAACCACGCAATCATTATTGTTAGAATAGTCTCAAGCCAAGTGGTCATAAGCTTGACATCTTGACTGAACTGACTGACAATTGTGTTTACTAACTCGTTCATACCAGTTTTTTCAAGATTGGAAATGGCAAAAATACATGTATATAACTGCATCAATCAATGCTAAAAATGTGCATGTAAGTATAGGTCTGATTTGCATTACCGTATAGCTGGTTTATTTCGTGTGGAATTAATTTTTGTGCAGGCTCAAATCCACTAAAATTAATTCCACTAAATTTTATTAAAACCAATTAAATATTTAAAAAAATTTAGCAAGGCACTAAAATTAATTCTAATGAAAATTTAAGCAGTAAAAATTTGAGGCCACGAAATAAACCAGCTATACGGTAAACTGAATACCAGTGTCATTACACTTGAAACAGTGTTATGATACTCATTATTGCATAGGTGCAATTTGCATTAAAAGTAAATAAGACTGAAAATGATGGTTAAACCTATTTCCATCCTCACCCATGTATCAGAACAAAGTATTTTTGGTGTGATGATTGGAACATGAATTCTTTTGCAATTTCCTTGCCATACTGAAATCATCTTTAAAGCCTTGACGTCATAGAATTTATTTCAATTAAGCAATGAATGTAGCATGTTCTGCAACAAGCTCCAGAGCTTGAACAAATCATAGACAAGATACATGACTTATCTTCATAGTATCTGAAACAATAAACATACCATTGAGAAGAATGAATTCCATGTCTATAGTAAATATAATGTCTAACATACACAATTTAAATTATGATTCATAAATTAATAAGCCAGTTTTTTTAGTCATTTCTCTTTCTATTGACATGAAAAAAGGTCATACAGTCAATGTGACAAGCATATCCTGCACCAAGTTTTTTTTATCTATGACAAAGACAGGATTGAGAAGAGGTCTTTATAACAATAAAAAATAGAGAGCTTACTATTTTAAATAAATTTAAGACCTATGAGATGAGAATACATTTATCAGGCCTCTTAAACAATACAAAAACATTTATACTGTTCAGGAAATAAGTCACTCCAGAAATGCAAATGAAAAGGACAGGGCTGCACAGATTGTGATGTTAATAGGTAAACTTTGGTGTCAATTGCACAATAACTTCTTGTTTCAAATGCTTATAGCATTTTCGGCATCACTTGGCAGAGAATATATATGTCAGCATTAGCAGTTCCATTAAACTTCGATTAGTTTCAAAACTTAACATGCATACATAATATTAACTCTAAAAAGTTTTTATAATGTGCATAATATTATATTATTGTTTGAACAATTTTATCAAATTCTTATCTATAAGTCTGGCATTAGCTAGAGCTTGCGCTCCAACAACAGGATCTGTACTTGTAGGACTTGATACATTCATTGAACTTGAAGGATTGTCCCATTTACTCTTGCGTTTCTTTTGTGAATCTACAGTACATGCATATGTAAATATGACACAAAATAGCACATAGAAATGGACAGACAACTTTCAAATTTTAGCAATCAGCAAAATTCAACTTTTGTCCAAATGTCATAACTCATAAGCATAATTGTCATTGAGTATGAATATAAATTGCAAGTAAATTTTGGAGTGGGGCTATCAAATTGCCAATATTACAATTACATACATGTATGTTCAAGTCATTAATACTGTACTTTTTAGTCATAATAAAGAATAAAGTAAATTATCATTGTGTGTGCATGCACCTACTGTGTATACTGCTTTACATAAGCCACAAAATGCTTAACATACAGTGTACATGTACTACACTGTACTTTCCCTCTTATACTGTACCACACTATGCTCTCTTAACTATAATTATGTTCAGATATTACCATACAATTGTATACTAATTTAGACTAACAATGTTAGTGATACATGTATGTTACCTTGTGCAGTGGGTATAATTGTAGATGGCAGTGGTAACAAACCACCACCTGAATCCACTGGTTTAGTTGGAGCCAGAATTTTTGTTCCACTTTTGAACTCAATCTACACGTAATTCATAATAAAATATGGCAAAATACATTGAGGAGATACATACATTTCCTCGAGACTTTTGCTTGCTTTCATGAGCCTTTCTCTGAACTTCAACTAGTTTTTCATAAAACTCTTCTTTTTGAAATTCTTTTGGATCAAAACTTTTCTACTAGCAAATTAAAAGTACAAAATTCCTATTGACTAACTTTACTGTAATTAGATCCAAATTCTTCAATGTCACACATCTGTATTAGTTTTTCATAAATACTACAATGAAAAGTTAAAAATGTAATCACCATTACACACAACACACATTGTAGTACTTCATTACATGTCAGATGCAGGGTTAGTTATGCTCATTAAAACTCATTAAAACCCAAATAACGTCATTACAATAAGGCACTAAATTAAGGATACCAACAAGTTGTAGAGCCAACCTTGGATTTCTGAAGCTCTTTCCTTTAACTATTACATCATATGATGAAAATCCTAGTTGGCGCTTTGTTTCCATCAGGTGAAAAATTTTTTCCTATGCAAACAATATCATCGATAATTCAATATACATGTACCAGTAATTTTAAGTTTTACATTTACTTACTTGTAGTGCTTGAGAGCACACTCCTTCTGCCTGTTCTGGGGGCAATTTGACATCAGTTAAACAGAAAAAAAGATGATCTCCTGCAAATACATGAGCACTACAGTAAAGTCTCATGTACTAGTATACTTACAATTAAGAGCAACAAAAAGCAAATTTTAGCCAAGTACAAATTATCTACTATTATCATATATATGTACATGTTCTTTATAATGCAAATGAATTTGTTTGCAATAGGATTTTCAGTCCTTTGATTCAGTTACATGCAATGAAAATTGAATTTTTACATTAATAAAATAATTTAAATCATAATTACAGTATATACATGTACATGTGCATGGAAGAGGCCGTTTCATAAATGACATAAGTTTTTTAACGAATACAAAGGATTGGGTAAAAATGAAGGGATACATGCAACTTAAACAGTCTAAATACTCAGATACATGCACAATTGCACATAATGAATCTCTATCATAAAAATCATTAACTGTATAAGGTATACCAATATACACATGTAGATGCAGTACAATTGTAGATGTACACATAGTAATGATTTTGAACATACCATTAACAACATCTGGAGAACTAGCTTCATCTTCTTCACTCAACTGATGATCATCAGCAGCTTTCACTAAAGAAATGAGTGATTCTGGAATCGACTGTGGTAACTACATAACAACACAAAGAGAATAATAAAATTTACACCTACATGTAAATCAGTACTAAACTACACATCATATGAAGACAGATGCAAACTAGTTGCCTAAACCACTGTCATAGAAAATGCAATCCCACACAATGGGTCATTTTCCTAGTGTCAAAATCATGTAAATCCAGGGTTTTTCCAAAGACTTTTTGAAATTAGAAAAAGCCATAAAAAGGATACATGTACAGCGTTGCCCAATGAAAGAAATGCAACATTCATGGATAAGCTACAATGTATATTTCATTATCATGGCATGGCTTCCTGATATGCACAAAAAATGAATTGCATTCTTTTTCTGATCCTACCAAAGACAAGGTACATGTACATGCCTTAAAATTTCTACATGAAGGTACATGTATATGATCCTCTAAAGGGATCAAAACATTCAATATACATGTACATGCACATATTAATGAACATAAGACATATATGCAATTACATGCATGTATGAACTTATAAAGCTTCAGATTTTCTGATAATATGGCATTACATGTACATGTAGTTTGCTGTACATGCAGTCAAGCACACATTAAGGTGTTTGGTTTCCCCTTTACTAGTACTTTGCTTTCTTTTTTTAATATTTAATTATGAGGTTGAAATATCTTCTTAGTATTTGCTGCTCAGCCATAAGTCAATGTAGGATTTAACAAAAATTCAAACCTACACGAAGTAAAATACTTAATTGGAAATTAGACCTCACTGTATCTAAGCCTAAAGTGCTAAAAAACTACATTAAAATTTAATATCTGCATGCATCAACTACGCTTTAACTGCAATATTGCAGCTGTGCCTATTTTAGGGTTGGAACAAATGTTACAGTAATTGAATGTTCGTTAGTTTTTGTAATAACATTCAAATGTAATACAATGTACATAGGCATGTCAATAGGTGTGGTATGTACCACATCTACAGATAAACTACTAATCAACTTACACATGTATTTAGTAATAAAATCTGATGTACACATGTACTGTACATGTATAAATCATTAGACATTGAGCTATAGACTATACATGTACAGGGTCTTGCATGTTTAGAGTGAACTCAACAACAAACTATAACTTATAATTGTCAGAATGGCTAAGGCCACGAAGTGGCTGCAAGCTATTCTAGATTATATGAAGAAGGTGAAGTCGATCACATCAACTGTGTTTGGCCAGTTTTCTCAACTTACAGCTAATTTGTAGTTAAATAACTAATTTTTAATAACTTGGGTCCTCCCATACGCCCACTTGCCTCACTATATAAACCCCTGTAAACGCCATTTCCCTTGGCCTTTGATTAGCTCCTCCTTCCATTGGGAGGGTGGGTGTGGATAGTTGATGTGATCGACTTCACCTTCTTCATATAATCTAGAATAGCTTGCAGCCACTTCGTGGCCTTAGCCATTCTGACAATTATATTTCAGAAGGCTCAGTCTCACACATCAACTGTGTTGTTTGTAGCTTCTTCCAAGCTATTCTGGTCCTAATGCAGATGGCTCTTTCAAGAACCACTCAATCCCCTTCCATGATGAGGAGTTTTAAAGGAATGCCTCAGAGGTTCATTTCCATGTCTTCTAGTATAACCCACCCCTAGCCGCGGTTAAGCGCTAGACTAGGCATATATGAAAAGGAGTCAATCCTGTTTCTTCAAGAATACTTCCTAGCCACCCTGCAATAGAGCTGGATATACTTGCCTGGTGAGGTTTACATTTGTTTGGTTCTTCTAAATCAGATAGCCCATATAGCACCTCTCCTCACCCCTGTAATGTTTGCTTGTGAGAGGTCCCTTTCACTAGACGGCCTTGCCCAGGTTCATAAGGTTACTGACTTTAAGAGGAGATAGGAGTGTCTGATTCCCTGATAAACCAGATAAACTTAATGCCTTAGTAACTCCAAAGTATTGGTGTACCTAGGGAAGGGTGTCTCACGTTGCACACTTCTGGTCCACTGGTGGACCGTCCATGTATTCGTACATTGATGATATGGCTGATTTGTAGGCCCTGACAGGGTAATGCTCTAAATTTCTCCCTGAGATGCTTCCCACTACTAGTTGGGGTATTGCCGGGGTTGGCCGTCTCTGTTGCCATGTTCTGCTTGGACAGTAGGCGTTATTAAGGGTGAAAGTACACGTAGGAGGGAATATCATAATTGAAGTTTCCCTCCTGAGGTCACCAGAATTATACTTGTTCGTTGGCAATGGCACCCTCTTTCTCTATTATCCAAGGCTGGAGAAGAGGCCTCTGCCATTGAATAGACCTGGCAGCCAGCTGACACAGCGATGCCAATGGTTGGTTGACTTGATGCCAACAAGTTCCACTTCCACTGGGCCGTAGACCTAGTGTTCATCTTTGAAATACTGCGTGGATCCAGTTTCTAGTCTGATTGTTGATCCAATGTCTCCCATCTGGATTCTTATTCCAGGCAGGTCTCCGGATAAAGCCCCTGATTCTACAGTTCCCCTTGACTGTTGATGAACACACTAGACAGATGCTGTTGTGCTGTGTCCAGGCTACTCTCACAAAGGTTATAGGGGTACAGGCTGTTAGCAGTTCTATGGGCCACCAATTTATTGCTGTCCCTGTTGTGGCATTTCAACCCTCGAGGGGGAAAAGCTCCCCCTGTGCTCAGTGTGCTGGTGCCTTGGTGAGCCGCTCCCCGGCTCTTAAGTTCACCTGATGACTCGCCTGATGAGTCGTGCTGTTGAGACAGAGTCGTGCTGTTGAGACAGAGTCTCCGGCTAACTAGGTCGGCTCCGTTGCTGTCCTATCATTTTGTTTTCTTCTTTGGATCGATTAGGTTCCCATCACGTCAGTTTCTCCCATCTAACAGTTAATTATGGGGAGAGCTGTGCCTCGTAGTGTTGATCTACTCTCCTTTGAGCCATTTCGAGGTGTATCTGGTCTTTCGAGGGTGTGGCTAAGGACTGTCCCATATATAGCCCCACCTCGAGTTCAGCTAATTAACTAATGATAATAAATGGGCTCCGCCTAGGCTTAATTTCATCATAATAAGTATAATTGTTATTGCTGAGCTTATTATCTATTTAATATGCTATGCCTATTAATATGTTATTAATATACCATGCCTATTTAATTTTTAGCATTCACTATTTATCATTAAGGAGCCGGGGAGGCTCAGATTCTTTGTTATTAGTATGACCACAAATTTCTAGGTTTTTTTTTTTTTTTGGTTTAGATACCCATTGTATGGAGGGTGTAGTATCAGACCTAATGCCTGATTCCTAACTGTATCCCCAACTCTCATCCAAGAGCTGATATCGGCTTAAGGTCTTGGTAAAGACCCATGGGGCTAAGGCCAGGCCGAATGGGAGACAGTTAAGCTCAATGGCAAAGCCATTTGTCCCTGGATTAGGTACACAGCGGATAACCTCTGTATACCCTATATCCATAATGGGACAGGAATAGACATCCTTTAGACGTATCCCTACAAAGCCCATCAATTTCCGGGTCAGGGCCTTGGGGCTAGGAAGGGCAGTGACCCACCCACATGACTGATTAGCTCTTTCATCACCCCTCCTGAGAATTTTTGGGGAGGCTTTGAGGCTGGATGGGGTTCAGTTTCTGTACCCTTGTACTGTAACTCTTTTGGACCCACCGGTCCACTGTTATTATATTTACTTTGCCCCAGTTTGCTATTAAACTGATGTGCACTGGGCTAGGGGTGTGTGTATAGCAAGAGTGGATCCACTCTTGGTATTAGTGCCATCATACATTTGATTCTAAATCAGAAAAACTCTATTAAATTTACCATCAAACTTTTGGAAGTGCATTGTGCAACACAGTTCTGTTTATAGTTTAGACCCGTTCTCTTAGTGGGAATGACTAGGTCTTTCACCATGTCCACTGGGGACTCCTTTGTGGTGAGGGTGGCTTGGACCTCCGCCTCTACCTCGGCCTGATCCCCTCCCCAGGGGAGGGCCTCTATGAAGGAGTGGTCTTCTATATGAGGTACCACTTGTCTGGCCCTGGCTGTGTCTTGTAGGATGGGTAAGAGACTTCAGAGCAGAGACTTGGTCCAGAAATTCCTTAGCTCGGCGTGAAAAGTCTGGACCGAAGAGATTTGGAGCAACATCTCCAAATATGACATCGTCTTGTAACATAGGTATTAAATTTCTATTAATGGATGCTATCAGCTTTTCCCTTCTCAGGCGTGAAATTTTCGCGTTAGCATTTCCCAACAGTTCTGTAGCTGCCATCGACGCCTCTGTAACATCTTCCGCTGTCATCCCATCAATGTTCTCTAGGATGGAAGATATGGGAGCCAGAGCATCTAAGACAAATGTCTGGATCCGTGCTAGTTCTTTGTCAGCACTCCGGGCCACTTGGGGAGCAAGGGTCTTTATCACTGGGTCCATACGTGGTGTTCTTGTAGCTTCGACCTTGGGCAGTTTGTACCGGCCGCGGACCCGTTTCCTCATCTCATTCGACATGTTTCTTGTACATGAGCCAGTAAGCAGTCTGTGTGTGTCCTCCGACACCTCAATTAGTTGGCTGCTATCAACGTCTTCCTCCTCAGGATGGAGTTCTGAGTCCACTATATCCGCCCAAGAACGTTCTCCGCGTTCTCTTGAGCTTCTTCGAGTCCGGTCATCCTCGCGGGAAGACCTGGGGCTCCTAGAGCGGCTTCGAACTAGAGCTGATGTAATCATTTCTCTATCTTCTTTGTCTTTGTTCTTCTTCTTCAGGAGATCCACATCCTCTGTGATTGCCGATATCTTAGTGTTAATGTCGTTCACCTTTGACAGAACTTCTTCCAAAGACATGATTATAGGTTAGAGATAGTGACACGTGGCTAGTAGCTAGAGCTAAGAAAAAGGCCAAGGGAAATGGCGTTTACAGGGGTTTATATAGTGAGGCAAGTGGGCGTATGGGAGGACCCAAGTTATTAAAAATTAGTTATTTAACTACAAATTAGCTGTAAGTTGAGAAAACTGGCCAAACACAGTTGATGTGTGAGACTGAGCCTTCTGAAATATAATAATAATAGTCTGTCCGGGTTGACTT
The DNA here is from genome assembly GCF_000090795.2 of Amphimedon queenslandica. NCBI lineage: Eukaryota > Metazoa > Porifera > Demospongiae > Haplosclerida > Niphatidae > Amphimedon > Amphimedon queenslandica. The sequence goes on along the minus strand of NW_003546268.1, from coordinate 461,474 downwards.
CAGGACAAAAAGAACTTGAATAACTCGGGCAGCACAGTTGCAAACTTAAAGATTTTGTTGTAGCACATTTACTTCACTGATGCACCTTGGCTGGTATAGTATGAAGTAAAATAGAAGAAGGACACATGGAAAATCAAGATTATACCAAACATCAAATGGTTGCTGCTTGCCATCAGTTTATTTAGTAGCCACATAACACTTGAGCCTGTCCTCCATTTTGCCATTTCCAGGAAAGACCACACCTTCATTATTAATAGTGAACGTCACTTTTAAAATGGTGGCTGTATGTGCTAAAGCGCAAAACAAGGAAAGAACTGACTAGCCAGACTTAGGAAATAATTTTGAATGTTTATAACTATTATTCTGTATCCAAGAAATCCAAAGTAAAAGAAGCTTATACTGTCTTTTTATTAATAATACAAAATTCTGCTTATGATGCAAAATTTCTTGTGGCTTCTTAGACCACTTAGCACCTACTTCTGATCCACTTAACATCTGAGCTCTATAATAACCACAATCATGGATAAATATAAGAGATCTGAAGTCAACATGGACGGACTATCATAACAATCCAATTCCATAATATGAATATGCAAACATTAATTCATTTCAGTTTTTAGAATGTTCAAATGCTAAACTTTTACATTTATCCGGCCTCTAGCTTATTTATAGTACAAACTAAAAAGGCATTTTTCATTTACACATACAGATTATAGGTTTACATATTTTACATGTACATGTAAATAAAGCTTGCATGTACGTATAGCACCATATCTTACAGTATACATGTATGTACTGCATGCATGTACTGTGCACATGTCTGTCTTAAATCACACACACTTTTAGTCTCTTCATGATACAAAATGTACAATACATGTACAGTATTACATGTACATGTACTGTATTTGCCTGATTAGAAGCCCAGCTTAAATAAACACCCATCCTTAAAATATTCTCACTATAGATGCACATATTTTAGCCAATTTAAGTACTCTCAACTTCAGATTGCTACAAATAGCTCAACTCTTGAAGCATAGTCTGGTAACCTACTTTTGGCAACTTTTTTTACACAAAATTTTCCCCCTTTTAATGAATAAACGCCAGGGAAATATGGTACTTTGGTAGCTCACAAAAACAATGACATCAACACTAAGCCTGATTATCCATTTCCTAATTAGATCAAGGGCCAAGCCCAATAAATATGCTTGTGTATATACATACACTGTACGTATAACAGTAACCAACTTACATTAGCATTATTATCATGCAATTCACTGTCATTTATTATTTCCATTTCTTCATCTTCATCTCCATATCCAACTAAGCCAATACATGTACTTGGAGCAGAGGAGATTCTTGGGGGAATGAAAGTGACAGGCGATGGTGGTTTCATATACTGACGAGATGGTATACCGAGTCCACTGGACACTACATGCACATGAATAAAAAAACATAATGTACATGTATATCATTTCCTAGCAGTATGTCATGTACAGTAAGTACAATGTAATTTCATCAACTTTCAATTGGTTTGTTATACAATGTACACTACTGCACATGTAACTTTATTAAAATTGAAAAATTAACAAAACAAGCGTACGTAACAGTAAAAAAAGTTCCTATATTTGTTTTCACCACCTTGCATGCATAGCTGGGAACTTATTAAGACTTATAGAAGTTTTCTCTATCTTCAAATGCTTCTAGAGAAGTCTTTAGACAGTGTCTCTATATCCTCTTGCTGTTAGAAAGCTCATAGCTTTATTCCATGTGTAAGCCACCATTTTGCTTGCCGTGGCCACACCCACTACATCAAGGAGCATGGGCGGATGGTTGTGAAGGCTTGTTATTTCTCCAATACAACGAAATGTAAGTGTTGACATACAAATATACTGTATATTGCAAGTGGGTGAAATCAATTATAGGAAGATCTGGGGGCTATGCCCCCAGGTCGTAAAAATAACAACACTTATAGTTATAACCTGATTCCTACCACTCAAAACATATGCATTTATACACGTATAGTGAAATTATAATCATTAAGGCAAGCGAACTTAAACACACAGTGGTAGTGATATATTTTCCACATTAAAACAAAAAAACCTTATGCTAAAAAGCTCTAGATGCTAAACTAGAGCACTAAAGTGAATACATTTACCACAATTACATGCACTGAACAACAATCTGATTAAGCGAAACCAATAGTAAAAGTTTTGTGACAGAAAAGAGGCTTCAGCAATCTGTACTGCTCAGTGGTGCAGCATTAAACAGGTGTGGCTGCAATGAAAATGTGGCTCAATCAATATGCTCCACTAGCACATACAACAATGGTGGCACATGGGCTCAGTAGAAAAAAGTTTTAGGTTTTCTTAACTTTTAAACAGTTTAGCATACATTTACTAGGCTCTATTTGTTGCATACAAACTTTTATCAAGTCCCTAAAGTTTAAAGACCCTGGCTGCTACTTCTGGATAAGAGAGCCTTGCGTAAACTCACAAGGTATGAAGTTTGGGCTGTCATGCATGTACATGCATCTTAAGATTGGAACAATTTCTTTTATGTTAATGGTTATGTTCTATTGTTTCATTTGTCCCGTTGCTCTTCTGCTCTAACTACACTGTACATACATGTACACGTATGTGAGAGCTGCAGTGGAACCGACTACATGTACATGTACATTTGTTGACTTTAATTGCCAGCTTCTTTTGCCATGAAAAAGATAAAGCAAGACGGAGGAATCAGGAGAATAATGTTTTCTGGGGTAGTGTTAATTGCATAGGCATATTTGGACCTGGACAAGCACGGGTTTTCCCAGGTGAAAATTTAAATCCATAATTACACGTGTATATTCATTGGCTATTGTATTATTGGATAAAGCCCTTACTTATCAGATTTTCTGCATGTACATGTACATGTATGTATACATTTAGGGGCATGAATAGGACGTGTGGCCAGGAGGCAGAGCCCCTCAATGTTTTAAATTCTGTCTAGTACAAAGCCATGAAGGTTGCTTAATTCAATCCCTGCTCAGTGACATGTGTGAGTCACATGATTAAGGAGTTTGCAACCTAGAAACCACTGTAAACAGTAGTGATGGGCAATTCCGAGTCTGGAGTATTCGATCCTTTGATTCCAAATGGAATCGTACTCGTATCAAAAGAAAAGTGGGAATCGTTTAAAACAATTCCAAATTAAGCCACACCCAACCACACCTTTTAATACTAATAATAGTTAATAAATCAGTAGTTAATACCTTAATTATTCATTATTATTGCATTTTTATTGCTCTAATTGATACCACATGGCTTTGCGCATGCGCAGATGTAGTACTCGGAATCGGTATTCAATTCCATCGATTCCAGTCTCAAAAGTATTCAAAATTGGAATCGAATGCAAATTTCTGGATTCGCCCATCTCTAGTAAACAGTGGGAGGATGTTGACCTCACTATTAACCACAATAATTTAGCACACATCTCCTTGTTACAAGTGTTTATTTTAGCCAGAGGAGTTACACAACCAAAAGTTATCATGCCTGAATCAGCACTTTTGCCCCACCATGTCTGATATCCTATACTGGTACAGGCCTGACACATTATTTTACAGATCATGCCTGTTATTCTGGCATGAATCAGTATAAATCTATCATGACTGTATCATGGCTAATTTTTGCAGTTGTATCATGACTGATTACACAAAAACCACAATTACTGGAATGCTCGTTCAATGCCCAGAAGCTACATAATACACTTAAAGGGTAACTGCAATGTATTTATGGTCTTAATGTGATTACCTGACCATAATAATAATGTGTTCCCACTCCTATTGTCCCAATAAATTATTCACTGAGATATGGGCCTTCAAAAAATTCCACTTTTTGCTTCCTTTTAATTTACTTCCTGTCGGTGGGTGCAGCTAAACATGACGTAATTAAGCATAGAAGTAGGAATGTTTGCAGATAACTCCATTCCTTTATAGGGGGGAAATGATCCTTTATTCTCATGCCTTGTAATGTAATAGCACTAACTTAAAGATTGGGATCATTAGCTTTCATTATTCTAAGCATGGAATTGCAAGAAAATGATGCAGAATAGCAAATAAGAAAATTTACATACTTTTGGAATTTTGACTTTTTCTTGCAGTTACATGCTTAAAATAATGAAAGCTAATGATTTCAATCTTTAAATTACAGCTATTACATTACAAGGCATGACAATAAAAGGTCATTTCCCAATACAAAGAATAGTCAGGCGGAGCCTGCTTCTCGTGGGAAAACGGAGAGTCAGGTTCAGTATGGCAGCTAGTTTTGTGTCACAGGGTGGGGCTGGCAGCATGCATACAGGTGGGGCTGAAAATGAGCACCACCCATACTCTTGTAAACATGGTTGTTGTTGTGTTTAGGCTGTCAGAAAGACTTGAGCATACTCAGCACAGAAAAAAAACAGAGGTGATCCATTAGCAGAAAGGTGCAGAGACGTTATAGATGCTTGGAGGAAGCAGTTATGGACCAAGTTGCAGTGATTTTGACTTAGACAAACTAAAAACAAATTTTGTCGCCAGTGTGTATCAGTTTTTTCAAGACTGAAGAAGCTAAAAAGTAGTGCTTTACAATGTTAGAGATACAGTAAGAGCTTTGGTAGACTCTGGTGCACTTACTGATGCTAATGATGTACAGGCAACTGAGGCAAGGCCAAAAAGAAGAGAAAATCCACTTTCCATAGCGAGTGGGTAGCACTATGAAAACATCTCTTGCTTTGAGGAAAGCTTTGATAGCAAGCAACTGCTTCTCCTTTAATATATAGTTCAGCTTTCTAGATGCTATTTCGAGCACAATTTCTTACTTTACATCCATTTTAAATTTATGATATTGTTATTCATGGCCTTTGTGGGTGTTATTTGTCATTGTGGCTCATTTCCTGCTAGCGCACAAATCCTGCGCTTCACACAAAACTAGCTACCATACTGAGCCTGACTCTCAGTTTAGAGAGGCAGGCCCCGCCAGACTATATATATAAAGGAATGGAGTTATCTGAAGCCACACCCACCAACAGGAAATGAATTGACAGGAAGCAAAAAGTGCAATTTTTGAAGGCCCATATCTCAGTGAATAATTTTTTAGGACAATAGAAGTTGGAACTCAATCAACACATAATTATTATGGTCAGGTAATCTTAAGACCATAAAATAAATACCCAAAAATACATGTACATTGCAGTTACGCTTTAATAGTAAATGCATGAAGAATTAATTAAATAGACCAGAAGAAAGGGTTCAGCCAATAAGCCATGCTATATTGCTGTGCTGTATGACGTACAGGGATATGAGCAAGGACAGCATTATTGAATATATGCATTTATATATATTATATATCTCATTAATGAGATTCATGAACATACATTTGTATATAACATGCTGATATGGGGTCAATACACCCTCCACCTTGGGTACTTTGAATTGATATCACCCTTGGGCATTTTGGCCCTCAGGTGATATCAATTCAAAGTATCCTTGGTCGCGGAATATTGACTCCCATATTGTCAAGCTATATATAACACATACGTGTATATAAAGTAGATCTTTAATTCTTGATGTAGTTATCTTACTTAAAAATATAAATTTTGCTATATCATTTCATCACATTGTGCAGCAATTAAAGTTATTTCGCTTATAGCATTAAAGAGTATCTATGAAGATAAATAGCAGTAACAGCACTGAGTCATAATTTGAGTGGTTCTGCAGGCTTCACGAGCTAGTTGAGGCTGTCATTTCACATCAGAATCTTTCGCATAAATAAAGAAGATTTTTGTTAACCCTCCTTGCTGCTGGAGAAGTTTTAAGATGGCAGTTTAGTCTTATCTTACTCCAATGAGAGTCCACAGGCTTGGTGACAGCCGCCATCATAGATATTAGAGTAAATGAAAGGGATTGGAAACGGGGCGCAGCAACAGGAAAATGCGAGTTGATAGTACCATAAAAAACCTCTCTGATTACTCGTATATAAAATTAAAAATGGCTGAAAGTTGAAGCAGGTAAGCATACTTCTTAGGTAGTTTTTTGTTGCATAAAGTCTTCTTTGTACAGGTAACCCTTCAATAATGTTGAGAAACATTCTTCCTATTTGCTCAAGATGTCTGCTGTAGCAATGTATCTGTTTGCAGTTTAAATTCGATGTTTTATGAATTAGTAATCATGATTGATCACACTTACTATATTTAATTCTATATTTTGTTTTGTACAACCTATTGAATAGAAATGGTGTCGGCAACCTCTGGTGTGCTGTAACTATTACAATGGTGTGATAGCTATATACATGTAATGTCACAGACCCTTTGGTTTTTATGTTAAGGGTACAAAACAAATGTCTCAAACTTATCAGTAAATTGATCATTACAGAAAGACGTAATCATTTTTGCAAACAAACTATAGTGGGCGACCTCCACATTTGGGTACTCTAATTAATGATTAAATCATTTACTATCATCTGTCTATCACTCTTGAGATAAGGGTACAAAACAAAATGTTGTTAAAACCATTCACATATGTCAGAGCAAATAATCAGTGCAAATGATGATGCTAGCTACATGTACATATAAAATTGTCTGGGAATAGATTCATGTCTCCTCTGCTTCCTTTGATATAAATAATGGCGTATACTGATACCACTGCTGGAATGACAGGTGTCAAAAGGACAGTTTTTGCTCCAAGACAGCCCCCGTTGCTAGATGCAAATGTCAACCCACATCTGTCTCCTAGCAATGTATAATAAGATGCCCATTTCCGATCCCTTTCATTTACTCTAATATCTATGCCGCCATTTTGTCATTGTGACCACACCCACTTTCAATGATGATTAGGCTATGTAACTTTAATAATAGTTAGACGACCCTATGCCCATACATACATACAGATAAACTTTTTCTCATGTTTAAGAGTCTCCAGGACTTTATAAGAAAGCAGTTTACGGACTTCAAGTGAACACACACTGATAAGATGGCCACTTTAACCTCGCTTTTTCATGCTTATGCATGCGTCACATAGTCTCAATCAACAAAGTATGGAGTACATGTACATGTACATTGTATCATACACATGAACTGTAGGACTACAAAAGCACTTTTATTTCAACTCAAGCAAAGTATTTAATGCATAAAGAACATATGAAGATTACCGTATAGCTAGAAAATTTGGTGGAGTAAAACTTTGGCAAATTTAGCGAATTAAGGTCCATTCGCCAAATTTTAGCACTCCAAAATATTTTCTAGCTACACGATAGTTATATATGTACATATACTTCACAACTTTAACAGATAATTACAAGTATAATGATTTTAAGGGAATCTTAATTTTCCCAAATCTTCAAAGAAATGAACAAAAATATACATGTACATGTATGTAGCTAGCATACATGTACATGTACATGAGTGGTTTCATGCACAGCCACACACATTAAAGCAATGCACATTTCCATACATGCACAATAAGATTTGCTAATAGGAGTTGCAGTGGCTGTGCACTTTACCAAAGTTTTACAATATTAAAGACCATATACATGTACATGTAAACTATTGCTTTATTGAAGACTGATATGACCACAATACTCTTGTTATTAACTTTTACACTTACATCATAAGGCACTCTTCCAAATTACATAAGAGACCAGGAACTTCACATTACAAAGTTTTACATTCTAAGTTCTAACATGCAGGGCTTCGTACAACAATGTACATACATTATTTTCCCCTGATCTACACATAACTAAAAACCTATTTTAGAGCTGACCTACTCCAGGTGCCGGTACAGTGTTGTTTGGTGGTGATCCTTCTCCTTCACTATCAGATATCTCAGAATCTGTGTGATGGTAGTTTTGTACCCCAGGAATGAAAGCCATCTTGGTTTTCAGGGGTGTGTCGAGGTGTGGTTTTTAAAATAATCGAGCTAATTATTTTGATCTATTACGGCATGATTACGGTTCGTTTCTCGCTTTCGACGGTGACGCCCTTCTTGGCCCCACACACACACGCATTGATCAAATAGTTGTGTGAAATGGCCACTCTTGATGATGTTAACAAGCAGAAGGCTATCCATTTGACTATTACAGAATCTTATGCCAGATCCTGGGACACTTGGGAAGGTGTTCGTGAGTTTATACAAAATTGGTATGATGGAGTTTTGGATAGCTTTGAAACAGTCTCTCCTGCTCCTACTAGTTCTAGAAGAACACTTAAGATAGAACCAGTGAGTTGTTATGAAATATTGAAGGAAACATGTTGACCTTACAATGATTTTGGGTGAATGTAGTACACCGGTACGAGTTAGAATACTATTTTAGCATACTTCACTCTACCCTTAGATTCAAATATTTTAAGCCAGAAAATGAGGGTATGTTGCTTTTCCTCCATGTACATGTATGTGAATAAGGTAGCTCACTGCTCATTGTATTGTACGTTACGTTAGCGAAGTCAGCAGCAGCATATTTACAAAGCTCCCTTTTCATTCAGCTTTATGATGCACTATTCTGTTCACTGCACTTCAATAAATTATTTGCTGGTAAAAAACCACATCTGTATGTGTTTGAATTTTGCTTTTTTATAAAAAATTTTAAAACTTTATTTACTTGTATATGTTTAAAACTTGAGAAAAGCTTAAATGAGCAACTTCACTTTCCTAAGTAATCATGTACGTTACATGTGTATGAATCAATTTTTGGAGCTTTTTTGGAATAAAATTTGCCTAATACGTACACTATATAGAGATAGTCTGGTACTGTATATGATGCTCACTTTTTTAATGTCAGGTTCTCTCATATCAGAAGCTTGTAGCTACTACGATTTTTTACTCTCTTAACTTGGACTTTGAATTAAGTTATTAGAATTTACAAATTTAAATATTGGTATTGATTGTTCCCCTTAGCTAAAATCGTAACATGCATGTTTAGACTCATTAGTCTCGCATATCCAGCCCCTCCCTGGCTATGCAGAACTACACGTAATAGCACATTATAATACGCTCTGCAGTGTACATGTGCATATTCATGACTTTGTTATTATATTCATTGGGATACCATAAATAAAAAATGAGGATTATGGCTTATCACATGTACATGCATGTTGCTCTAACAAGATTTTTTACTTGGCAAATTTTCTTTGTTGTGATTGAGTAGGTATGGACATTACACACTTTTACATATACATGTACCAACACAAGTATTTGCAAGCCAGTCATTATAAAGCTTTTAATTGCAACATAGATATACATGTAATACACATAATGCACAGAACAGGATTGGAATCAAGATTACATGTACGTGCACATCATGCGTGCCATTCTAATTTGCTGCGATAGAGGTTGGTGATTAGAAGTATTGAAATTCCTTGTGGGACTCTCCAGACACTGTCTAGTGCAATGTAGTTTTACAATAACAAATGTAAGTATTGGCTTCTTTCTTACCATGTTACCATCCCACACTACACTATGCTGTTTGTAAGGACTGCGTAAGATAGTTTCAATCCTGGATTATGGCCTTTTTGTTTTAATATACCATAGTGTACTTTTTGCAAGCACTAATAAATACCACAATTCACTGGAAATTCTGAAGAAGTGATGACAAAAGCTCATACTAACTTGTCTTGCCACCCGTTGTACTTGCTAGAGCCCCACAAACTTTTTGAAAAGGGACAGTCAGGACCTCTAGCAATAATAAAGTACATGTAGCTGCCTTGGGCACACAATGCCCTCACTTGATCCTGTGTATAATCCTATTCCCTACTGTATAGCTCTAAATTTTTTTGTTTGTCAAAATTTTTGTCAATTTTGACGAAGTTTTTAACAAACAAAAGTTTTGTTCCACGCAGGTAGTATGTGGATTAATAAAAAAATCACAAAAATTTTATCGATGAAAATTAATTTTAACAGGAAATTAAGATTTTGACGAAATTTTTGACTCACCAAAATTTGGAGCTACATGTACAGCACACATCAAAAAGGCTTAGTAAGGTACAGTAGAGAAGAGAACCTTGAAGGTAGTTCGTAGGTACTTTGCTACTACTTCACTACTCTTAGTTACTCTTTGCTGCGTTATGCTGCAATCCCACCCAGTCATATGTACTGTAGTAGAACTTGTGGATGCTTCTTTTGGCTGTCTGTGCTCTCCAAGTTCATCTATAATGCCACTTTCTCCGTCTAGAAGCCGTTTTGGATGTTTTTTGCTCTATTCTACTGTCTTTTACTGTCAATCTACTGTCCTGCTACTGTCACAGTAAGCATGCACAGAGAAGGAACAACGAACTACCTACGTGAAAGTAGAGTAACTGCGGGGTAGCTACTTAGCCTTTTTTGATATGTACACATGTATATGGTATATGCTTGAAAATATTTCTCTTTTTCTTCTTTTGCAATATTATTCATCCTCCAAGTTTTGAACGTTATAAAGATTTGGAAACACATAGAGTACATGGGAATTTAATTCTAATTCCTAAGTGTGCTGTAATAGGGCTAATTTTTACAACCTTTTTCATTTAAAAGCTAAAGTTTCATTCCCTGATACATATGCATGTTCTTATTGTGTGTAGAAAGTTTGAGCAGATTCCAATCAAAATTGGATTTTTTACGAATTTTTAAAGTTGCTCCAAAATTAGGCTAAAGTCCCTGTACTATTACATGTATGGTGTACATGTATATGTAGGTACATACATGTACATGTATATACATGTACACTGTACATGTGCATAGTTTAAACATTTTTAACGATAAGTTGTGCATATACAATACATGTACTGTACATGTGTGTACTTCAGAAATATTCATTTTTGACAATTTGTCATGCACACATGTATAGTTTTTGCATGTTGGCAAAGATAAATCTACATGTACATGTACAATACAAGTACACATGTATGAGTTACACGTACATGTATATGCATTTTTATAACATGAGGGTAAAGCCCACTGAATTTTTTTTACTCTGTATAATTCTACTTACTATGCACATTCTGTTTGAAGATACAAATGTACCCAAGCAAACAGCTCCCCATACCCCCTTTACTCAAAAACTGGCTATGTTTTGACCTTTATAGATTAGTTAGAGAACATTGAGATGCATGTACTATCTGAAGCATTAGAAAGTACAGCAAAGAGAACCTCGATAGACCCCTAGGAGCTAAAACTATTTTAAATGAATATGATTACAATGATGATATTCATTCATAATAAATAATTTTTTCCTATACAGTATCCACCCACAGTGTAAATTACTAACAGCAAGAAGGCCTTATGATCAAAAGAAAATCAAAGGCAGCGACACCACTTGGCCATTTTTCTGTTACTACAGGCTCACAAGCAGCAGTTATGGAAAGTATGTAGGCCAAACTACATCATATAGACCAGGTAACTCTTGCTGCAGCTTGGGCTTTGATCTGCCTTTGATGTCGAGAGTTTCTTGTCGTCAGTAACTTTAATCGTGGATGGCTACCATAAATGATTCGTTGAAAATAGTTTTAGCGCCTTTTGGGTCTACAAGGAAGAAATAAGTATAGCGATCATAGGAATATTTTACACATCTAATTGTACATGCATTTATGTCTGCTTAGTGCTCACTGTGCTACTTTAACAATTTTACAGCTAAAACCAATGTGCAATCTAAAAACATTCTAAAATAAAATTCTATTAGCATTTATACTGTGCATGCATGTTATGTGACCTACAATGTAATTTTGACCAAGTAATAATGTGTACAATAATATGCATCGCCATCAACACATTACACTTGTCTTGATGTTATTAATACATGTACTGTAGGTCTCTTTCTCTCAAAATGTGCTGAGTCAAAAAATATCCACATTTCAAGGTTATATTATGTACATGTGGCTCAAACCTAATTTTTTCATGATAACAAATACCAGAAATACTACAAGTAATTAAATGATGCATGTGCATGTCAATGTCTGTCTATAGTATAAACTACAAAAGTCTCCATCTGCGAGCTTGCTCATGAGAGTGGAAAGAGTGGCAAGGATGATGGTAGGATGAGCTCCGCATAGATGATAGCTCCTAATAAGAGATAACCAAATATGGCAATAAATTCAGTTAAGCACCATAGAATATACATGTAGGACTTGGATCTTAGCGTGATAGATGGTGAGTCTGGATGAAAGATGTTTGTAGAAAGTAGATGCTGATGGACCATTCCTCCTGCAGTTGTAAAAACTAGTGGGGTAAGAAAGGCATCCTCAACATTGCAAATCCATTCACTAATTGGCGTTTTTCAGCCTTCTTGTTTCTTTTATTGGAGGCTTTAATTGATGATTTGTGAGATACTCATGCATTTAAAAAAGATTAGTTGTCTTGATGACAAGAAACTGGACACAGCAATGTCAGCCCTGGCTTTATCATCAGTAATGGCAGACTGTTGGGAAAATTTTTCCCCAGATAAATGCTTGAAGAGTTAGTTCAACTAGAACATCAGGACATATCTCTATTAGAAGGCTTTCTGTTACATGTATGTCTCTGGAGTTCATTGTGTCGCAGAGATGGCAATTAAGCCACTGCATAATTACATGTAAGTGTATGTTCAATTCACAAGCATGATGAGTTGGTAAATGAGGAGGAATCCAGCTGTTGCGAAGACATAAAGCATCACAGAAAGCACCTTTATAGAGCAAAATCATGTTCTTTTATTGGTAGTGCAGTGAGCCTGGAGTAGGCACCAGGCTCACTAGTGGAGGAGGAATCATAGTGAAATTTTAATTTTTCCTTATGACTTCTTAACTTTCTTGAAGAAATATCAGAAATGATATAAGGGATTGATACAGTAGCAGTTTGCTCAGATATAGCATTAATGAGATGAGTGATGATAAATGTACGGACATTATACTGTTGAATAGACTTAGTTGAAGGTTCTCTAATACCAAGACCACTACTCTAACTGGAAGAGATAGAATATACTGCTTGCATCACCATTGCTAAAGAGTTGTGACCTCTATTGTAGTTTTTCCTGGTATCTTATCTATTTGCGTTAGCAAATTTTGGTAGTCCGTAGCCATGACTTGTGTGGTGTGCATGAATGTACATCTATAGTTTTGAAGACTTTTTAAGTAATATTGTTTTTGTAGTTTCATGTTGCAATGACATGTACTTTGTATAATGCATGCCATGATTTCACTGCAGTATGCTTTAACTAGGAATTGAATTGTATTATCTGGATGTCATATTTCTAGCTGACATTTGTCCCACATGTATATGTATGAGGCTGTGACTCCATGTGTAGTACATTAGATTTATCCTTCTGTAGAGAGTAATATTCAACTGTCTCTATTTTTCAGGTTCAGGCAAATGATTTTACTCATTTTGAAGCTAAACTTGTGCAAGGCTCCGAAGCAGAGAATGAAAAAATAACTTTTGGTTCTTTGCATTATGATAAAGATAAAAAAACACTCACACTAATCAATAGAAACACTCAACTTCCAACTAAGGTTTTGCTTCTGGGTTATTCAAGCAAGAGGAATCATCACGATGTTATTGGACAGTTTGGTAAGCTATGTGTAGCTGTCAAGCTTCTGTACAAAATTTATAAGGTGTATGCATGTACCGTATTTCCTTAAATAAAAGCCCGGGCGTCTATTTTCTAAAATGATACTTGGACCTCCAAAAAATATATAAAAGATAAAAAAAACTTTGGCCCAGAGCGGGATTTGAACCCGTGGCCTCAAGCTTTTGACTTCTGGAACTTCAGGCATTGCCCACTAGACTACTGTGTCACTCCTAGGCTGGGGTGGCGTATTTATAGTTTAATTCTATTGCTACCCCGGCGTTTATTCGAATATGGCTTCTATTTAAGGAAATACGGTACATACATGTGCACATGTACATTTTGTGTATATTAAATCTACATGTATATTTTAGGTGAGGGTTTAAAGATTGGAACCTTGGCACTTTTGAGGAAAAAGCATAAAGTGCGCGTTGCTACTCATAATTGCTCGTGGCACTTTTCTCTTGAGAAGCATCCACATTTTGATGAAACTGTTTTGACTGTTACACTTGAAGGTAAATGCATTCTACTCTGTAATTTAGATGTACAGTACAATGTACCCTTGTAACTGATTTTTATAATGTACTGTTTGCATCTAAATTGACCTTTAATGATATTTTTTATTTTACTAAGCAGACCACACTCCTGCATGTACATGAATAGCTGTCTTCATAAAACATAAGCATGAGCTACATGTACATGTTACTGTATCTCCATTGTACATGTACATNGTACATAATTGCTTTTTACTAAAATTTGTTCAGTTCTTTTCTTATTGGCCTCGCCAGCAATTAGCATGGGTGAGGAGACTACATGTTTGTAGTTAAGTCTGGTGTCTGTCATTCCTTCATTCATTCATTCTGTCTGCCATAACTCTCACTTTGAGCCTGAGGCTCTGTAGTTATTGAAGGGGCTCTCCTACAGTCACTAAAGTTATTTTCTACTACTTGATCAGGCATAAATGACAGTAGAAGACACCAAAGCCATCAATCTTGCCAAATGGAGCAGGTTTTGATTTTAGTGCTTCAAGTAACAGGGCTTCATTGTATTTCTAGAGAATCACAGAAACTTTATCTTAAAAAAAGTCGTAGTGTTTTGCTGGAACTGTGTTTGTTTTGAAGATACAGTGCATGTATGTTTGCCTAAAATCATTTACATGTACCTCTTGAATTTACACAATGTACTTCTCCTTTGTAAGAGTAGCTAAGGCCTATAAACTTCAGACACTTGACAAGAGTCGGTATGCAACAAGTAGAGCCTAATAAATGTTTGTGTGCACTGAGTAGAAGTCCAAGAAACTCAAGCTTCTTCTAGCAGTTAGTCCAAGAGACACAATTTTACTCTAGCAATCAAGATTTGACACTTTCTCTGTTCTGTAACAACTGCATGCCATCAGTTTGTAGTCATAACCGAACACCTTCACATCTTAATTAGACCATGAAGAAACTATATATTGCATGGCACTTTATTTTCAAAGAACAAAACTTCTGCCATTTTTATGGGTTAGCACGCAACCGCAAAATTAAAGATCCGCTAAAATTTCAAATTGCCATTAAAGGCATAGTACTAACTTTGTGAATCTGATAAAGTTATTTCTGTGAAAAATTTATTTTATCAATCATAGAAATTTTAGCTCCGCAAATTAAATCGCCATACGGTAGCAATCCGTGTTGGTAATATGTAGGACCAAGCTGTTTACTTTTTTAAAAACAGGTGTATGCAATACTAAGCATACGCGCTATAGTATTGCAAAATATAGGCAGGTTAGATGCCCTCCCTTAATAATTTTCTACTCTTGGTAGGGCAAATTAGTTTTGAAATCATGAATGTAAAACAATTTTTTTCTTCGTTTTGGCGAGGCCAATGCACTAACGGTTGTCTTGTATAAGCCATGCAAGCTACTCGTACTACATGTACAGTACCGCTCAGCTATAATTTTACTTATCGTACACGACATGGGTGCAGCATGCCCACGGACTCAACCTGCACTAGTGCCTGTATCGTCTACATGTACTTATCATGTACATCATATATTTTCAATGCACATGTACTTATCACGTTTGTGGTGCACTAGTGTAGTTATTGCACTAGTAGCAAACGCAGATAGTCTTGGAGATCATGCATTTAAAAGTAAGGTTATAGCTGAGTGGTACTGTACATGTACAGTAAGTATACATGTGGATCCAAGTCTGATACAGTTCAGCTAGCTGCTGTATTTTTAAGAAGGAAATGGCACATGCATGTGTAATTTTTTTAAGATCACATACGTGTATTTCAGTAATCATGTAATTGCAATAAGATAGAGCATATTGTTTAATTTTAGCTTCTTTGGCTGCATAACTATGTGTATAGTCAAGTTATTCTAGTGATAGTTTCCAAACAATAGTACATACAGCTTATAACAGAAATACTCTAAGCTTTTGAATCAAGATAAGTTAGATTTATATGTATATGCGTACATGTGTTTTAATTTTGAAGCCTATTAAAACGTAAACTACATGTGCAGTTTATGTACATTTATATATGTCAGTTATCGCAACTGTCACTTTGAGGTTTTGTGGTTTTAGCCAAATGTATTATGGTGATGTATGGTAATGTAATGTAATTTATGGTGTAGTTTTGATGCATACAGTTTATTGATGACTTTTTTACCTTTAGATATCCAAGAAGATTTTCAAACTTTTACTGCTGCATTCAGGTAGTAGTGATGCATGCACTGTACCATGTACATGTATCTTATGCTAATTTACAGTACCTGTATACAGTCTTACATTTTTATGCATGTGCATGTACATGTACAGTACATATCAAAAAAAGGCTAAGTACATGTAGCTATCCCGCAGTTACTCTACTTTTGCGTAGGTAGTTCGTTGCTCCTTCTCTGCGCATGCTTACTGCGACAGTAGCGCGACAGTAGAAGACAGTAGCATGACAGTAGAAGACAGTAGCGTGATAGTAGAATCAAGCAAAAACATCCTAAACAGGCTTCTAGAAGGAGAGAGTGGCATTATAGATGAACTTGGAGAACACAGACAGCCAAAGAACCATCTACAAGTTCTACTACAGTACATATGACTGAGTGGGATTGCAGCATAACACAGCAGAGTAATGAAGAGTAGCAAAGTAGTAGCGAAGTACCTACAAACTACCTTCAAGGTAATTCTCTTCTCTACTGTACCCTGCTTAGCCTTTTTTATGTGTACTGTACTGTACGTACATTTACATGTACATTTGTGTATGTCAGTCAGTGTAGTAGTGTCAGTATACCAGCAGATGTACATGTACATGTAGATGGTTACTGTACTTCTTGCTGTCATTTTTTTTATCTTTATGCATGTTGAACTCATTTACCTGTACTCTGTAGAGTTTCATATTTGTCAAACTTTTCATTGTGATTTGTGGAAATAATTGTTTTTATGAATAAAGGATTGAACAACACCTTCAGTTTTGTTTTCGTGGCAGTGTATGCTACTGCTAATGTTTCACAAAATGGTACACACTGCATATACATGTATAGCTTTGACTACTGTATAGCAGATATATTTCGTCTGGAAAAATGTTCGTTCTAGCATGGTTCTAGAAATTTTCGTTCTGACCAGCCATTTTGTACACGTGGCATTGAGAAAACGCCCTTTTCGTTTTAAAAATGTTTGTTCTACAAGGAATGAGAACAAAAAGAACAAAATTAAACTCGAACGGAATATACCTGCTATATGGTATCCACTTTATTTTGGGCTAAAGTTTCATTTGGCTATTGCACTTTTTTGTTGCAGGTGCATGTACAGTATGTGTATCTATAGTACCATGTACCATATAGCAAAAAAAATTTTGAGGGCTACAAATTTTGCAAATTTGCCTAAAATGTATTTTGCAGATTTTTTCATAAATTTATGCCATCTGCCATCTTGTGGCCCTAATAATTTGATTTTTGTGGAAGTAATTTCCACAAACCTTCAAGAAATCATGTTGAAATCCACTAAATTTACTGTCAGCGCTCAAAAGTTTTGCGCTATATGGTGGCAGGTACATGTATATTTCATCAGAGTTTAATTTGCTTCTTTCTTCTCATTTCTTATGGAATGAGTATTTTGTAAACGAAATTATACTATGTCCCAACTGAGAATGGACCGGAAGTGGAAGCAGCTGCATTGGAATTTGAAAAATGTATCTACGACACTAATGACGTATTATAATGATATTCATAGAGACATGGCCGATATTTTGGCTATCTTGTTTCACTCTTAAAACAGTCTTGCTCTTCCTGATAAGCAGTACAATAGCTACTGGAGTCAACTAGTCTTCATAAAGGCCATCATTATCAGAAGATCTCGCTCTGTTAGCTTTTTAAAAGAAGAATTATCAGTTTGGGCGCTCGACCACATGTGCTTATGTAAACTGTGACATCATAGAACATCATTGCGGTTAGCTTTGGTATGCCATTGGGTTTATAGAGAGAACCCAGTTCTCAGGGTTCCCGAGGGCTGAGAGACCCAAGACCTGAGATCCTGAAGCGGCATTGGGCGACTAAGAACCTGTGAAAGTCTCATCCTTATCCCACATTCCCTTAAAAAGTTATTCCAGTTTTTCTTGGTCCAAACTCAGTTGGGACATAGTATATAAATAGACGTGAATGCAGTGTCATATGGACGTGCAAAAATAAAAACAGAACGAATGAAAATCATTAATCCTTTCTAAACAAACATTTTCCCTGATGAAATTCGCCCTATATATGGTACCTTTTGCTGACTTTAAGTGCATGTGTATCGAAGAAGTGCAACAGAGCAAAAATTTCTTGTCTAGGAGTTGAAGCCTGAAAGGCGTTGGAGGGATCTACATTTATATGTTTAGTGACAAATGAAGCCATTTTTGTCTGAGAATGTTGGGTTGCTTTTGTTTATCACTTGTAGGTAAACAAACATTTTAAAAATTGAAATTAAGTATACACTTGTATTATAATTTTAGTTAAGCCATAAGTATTGCCATCAATTTAGATGCACAATACATATGTACATTATATGTACATGTTAAATAATGAATTTTGAGGGGAACAGCTGTGAAGCTTCTACATAAATTATTTGTTGAATTCAGAGAAATTTTCCACTGCCATGGCATCATTAAGGTCAATCACACTAACCTGGCTATTGGTACATGTCTTAG
>NW_003546268.1:409919-439938 GCF_000090795.2 Amphimedon queenslandica | reverse complement strand
TACATGACTATTCCAAAAAACAATTTTTAATAGAAAAATTTTATAACGTACCCTATTCTGTGAACATGGTCTTTATTTTTTGCAACTCTAGTCCAAATAGATATTTTGTCTCCTTTTGTTCTATTCTGTGCCACAGCTCCACAGATATCATCACTACTGTCATCAAAAATTTCCCCAATCAAGCACATTAACTATAGGATGCAACAAAATAAACATTCTTCCAATTTTCCTGCAGACTTAACTGTCTCCATCCAAACATTGTCTAAAACTCCATCTTTTCTGTCTCTTTTATCAATATTTAACAACCACCTACCACCATCTTTGTTTGTTTTGTCTTCCCACATTGGTTCAATACCTTCCTAATAAAAAGGTTAATGTTTGCATGTCAAAAACACTTATTTACTTTAAATAGCATGTAGTCACACCCACTGCTAATTTGGCTTGGTGGCTTGATATGATTGTACACACTACATGATTGAAGATCACACACATTACAATTTTCAAAAATTCATACAACTTACGACCAAAAGTCTTCAACCTAATAAATAAAATTGGGGGTAAAATTAATGTTTGTACTGCAAGAATAGTTTCATACAGTTGAGGCTTATACATCTACATGTATAATAGCAATAATAATTACTCAACATTGATATAAATATGGTTACTAGTATTAAAATTATGACAAATAATTAAGATTAATAGTCTATACAAAAAAAAGATTTACATGCAGAATTGTTTACAATTAAATCTAAAGGTAACAATTAACATAACGTCCTATTAAAACAGAGTTTCACAGATGATTAATATTCATATACATGTACATGTAGTTATTCCATTCAGAGGAAGTTGTACATCACCAAAATTATATTATGATGGACATGTTCATAAAGTATACATTGTAGGTTCAAATATAAACAAAAAAACAGAAAGACTGTCAAAATAAATGGTTTCTAGTGCAACAGTCAACCAATGACATTATAGTACAGGCCCAGATGCATCGGTAAGTATCTCATGTATAACTAGATCTCCATGTAAGCAATGAGAGTGGAAAACCAAAATGAGATACATGTATGCATCCAAAAGAAACGAAGGAAACAAAAAAATCTAATTGCAACAATAGTTAGAAAATACTTCATATTAATAATGTAAATGCTAAAGAAGACAAACAAAAATTAAAATTACAGTGTTAAAACTCACCGTATCAATGCAAATGATCTTTCTTAAATTGTCTTTCCATTCTTTTTGCTTGTCATTTTTCAAATACCACAAAACCCACCTACAGTAATCACTTGGATTAAATAATTGACATTAAAAATACCTACATACAGTGAAACTTGTCTAAAGCGACCACCTATGGGCCAGAAAAACTTGGTCTTAATAGAGACGTGGTCTGTAGATAGGGTAACCTGTCTATCAAGAGACCATGGCCCTTTATATGTTTTGGTCCTTATACGCAGGTACACTTATCATTTCAATACACATATGCACATTGAATAACTAATACATCACTCCTTCTTTCTATACAAATATATCTACATGTACATGTAGTTATCAATAAAAGTCTCCAAGAGTAGTTTTCTTCTTCTTGAGTAGTTTTCTCTAAGAAAACATAAAAGAGATCAAAGCAGCATGAGTAAATCTAGTAGGAGTGGTTGGTCAATTAATTATCTTGTGGGTGCAGCCAGTCAATTAATTGACTGGCCGCACCCACTGGTTGCTATAGGGAAGTAAATTTCCATGAGAGGCTATGGACAGGGGACCTAAAGAACCGGTCAGATAACGGGATAGACAGGTGGATGCATTAGAGGGGAAAGTTGCTATGTAGTTTAATGAGTAAATAGCTGGGACCAAATGATCTGGTTGCAATAGAAAAGTGGTCTTCATATACAAGTGGTCGTTAAGACAAGTTTCACTGTACATGTACATGCAAGTTTACCCACTGCATCATAGTTCATAGTGTCTAACAATACATGTACCGTCGGTTTTTACATTAAATGGAAATTAAAATAATATAGTGCCTACATCAAAAATTCAAAATCGAGAGATATCAAAAATCAAGACACCAAAATATTTAAAATGTTTAATCTTTAATCCGACAAAACTCACAGCATAACCACCTTATACTGTGTTCACACTACCTCCCCAGCTGTACAGAACTGTACTTAATTAGATTACTTTGGTTATAAAAGAACCATGTTGGTAGCAGTTCACACTGCACAATTTAACTACACCAAATTCACTTTAAAACTTAACTACACCATTTCAGAGCACCTACATGTATTTTGGTGACCACTTTAGCCTGGTTTGGTTTGGTTACAGTGCAGTTCAGCTATGTTCACACTTGTTATAAAACTACACTATACTTCCCCAAAACTCAGTTCCAGTAAAGTTCTGAAGGATAGTGTGAACAGGGTATTAGAGTGCCCCTACACTAAAATCAAACATTCAATAACATTGATTTTATAAAACCTACAACATTCTTTTCTACACGTATGATGCAATAGATTCTATGAGGGGTTTACAAGTGTTTCAATAAAATGTTTTCACTGACATAACATGTACATGAAGTTACATGTACGTGTGACTTTCATGATTAGGCGTCACATCACCATTCCAAAAAAAACTAAACCCAAAATGTTAAACACTAACTTCAGTTAAATACTCAATAGATGATCAATCTTTATACATAATAAGAAACGAAACATTAATACATGTATTAATCAACAAAATATTTTACATAAATAATAAATCGATGATTAAAATTTTCACTAACTTGTTCTGTAATGGATGTCTTTCTGGTGTTACCGCTGGTACAGACGCTATTAATGGAGCTTGAGACTTTTCACTCTCACTCGTCTAGTGTATCAGACACATAAAATTGAAGAGGATACAGGGTTATGGTAGCTTATTGCCATTAACACTATTTCCGACACTCTTACATAACTAAGTCTCTTACTGATGGTTTGTCTGGTTCCTTTGAAGCCATTTACTTCTAGCGTTAAGATCCTGTATTGTTTTACTTTCTTTGATTCTTAATTCTGTACCTAAAAAGCAGCATGCAGCACTAGTAAGACCACGCCTACGATTCCTATTAATTATTATTAATAATTAAAATTAATAATTCCATATTGTGTATATATAATGTGTATACCAAGATGTACGTGTACATGTAAAGGTTATGAGCATTTCTTTTAGTTAGTGTCATTGAAATTGTTCTTTCAGATGCTGCAAAAAGACACGAAGGGAAGTTTGATCCAATTTTGAACTACGAACTGTTTGTACTAGCCTAGTACCAAGTCTGCATGCTTTTAAAAGTACAAGAGAGTCCTTGGACTGTGGCTGATTTGACTAAGAATGAAGTGATTATGGTTCATATAAAAAAAGTAATGCATGCATTACTGCTTTCTGAAGCTGAATTTCTTTAATAATTTCACCTGCATCATTTAGTATTGATTGAGGTAACATTGACAAGGATGCTAAACTAAGGCCTAAAACGAAAAAACCATACTGATAAGTGCACATCATAGTAATTACCGTAATGTGTTGATTCTGCTTCACCTCTAACTAAATGATGAGTAAAAGCAGCACTAAACACTTCATCACTGGAACTGATACACTATACTGCAAAGTCAATAATCGGAAAATAAGAGTTCGTTCTTACTTTCATTTCAAAATGATAGCTATATACAAAATAAGATACATTTTAAATTAAATATCAATCCTTACTTTTCAACATTTGGATATAAAGTTTCCAAGTGGGTGAGTTCAAGAAAATGAGTTGCAAAAAAAGTAAAAGCCTTTACAAATTATAATAGCAGCAGAGGAAATGTACATGCATTTTACTTTTGTCATGAGAAGCTTTTCACAAATTGCATAGCACAACCCAACACCCTCTTCACTACTTGTTCCTCGTCCCAGTTCATCAATGACTACAAGTGAATCATCACTGATATTCTAAGGATATTAATTTCAAAGATACAGAAATCTCTACTGACCTGTAATATGTAATTGATCTCCCTCATCTAAAAACATAAACTAATCTATTAAAAAGAATTTTACTTCAACAGTGAATGTTGATGCATTAGTTTCAATATCATTATCTGAACCAATACGAGAAAAAACTTGGTGGGTAAGCCTAAAACTAGCATATTCTAGAACAAAATATACCATATACATCTGATCACTAATACCTGCTGGAACAAAACAACCAATCTGGGCCATTATTTGAAGCAAAGCAACTTGTTTCATGTAAGTAGATTTTCCACTCTGACAATGAAAAGTGATAATGAAAATATTGACATAGCTAGCTGTACCATGTTTGGGCCAGTAACTATAACGAAGTTAGTCTCATCAGATGCATACTATAAAAAATTGTTATAATTAACATACAGAATAGCAACACAACATTACAGCATTGTTTGGAACAAGGTCTTCAAATGCTATCTTTTGTAAAATAGGATGGAACCCTTGCCTTATTGCTAAAGTGTCAGTGAACTCAGGTATTGCTAAATTAGCATATTGTATAAAGTAAGAGATGCATCTTTTGAGAAGCTTACTGTACTTGGAAACAGTACAGGTATGGGCTAAAGAGAGCAGTAGGTCTAGCATTGCCACACACTCTGACAACTTGTATAAGCATCCTATATTCTTTCGCAACACGTCCAATAAGCCACCAATAACACTTGAGAGAAATAAAAATTAAAAATTATCATAGAAGCCTTACACATTAGTCATTATATAAATTTCATTCAATGATTCAGAACAACGATCTACAAGTAGTAACAATTAAACACTCCATAAGTATAAAAGGGTAAACTCACCATTCATCTTTATCTATAAAAATAATATTATCATTCAAAATCATGATTAGAAATATATCATCAAAAATGTACGACTGAAAGCCCAAATATGTTTATCATTGGCAACTTACCAAATCAGCTGTTGTGCAATTAATTGACGTCTTGGTTTTAACAGCTTTTATAAAAACTGGTGGAAGGCTTTCAATGTCTAAATCTTGGCCACTTTATACGAATGATAAATAATGATATAATTTCACAAAGGCATACTTTGTAAATCCAGTTATTTGAATGAAAAAGCCCCTTGTATTGTTGTAAGCAGTCTTCAACATTAGCGTTTCATTCTCTCTTAATTGAGTCATTAATTCTATGGATACATTGTTTTCGCTTCATTTCAAACATACAACTAACCGTCAATGTCATCAATAGTTTCAGAGTAAGTTTTACGTGCAACATCAAGATACCCTTAAAGAGAAAATTTCAAAAATGACTTCAAAACTTACCATTTAAGTTAGCCTGTAACAAAAGGTAAGTGCAAATCACTATTATTATGAAACTCACTTTAACAGCAAAACACTTTTGAGCCCTCATATTCAAAGATCCTTTCTGATAATGAGTATCGTCATGAACAATCTTCTGTATTTCCTGCAGCAAATCTGGAAAACGTTTATCACTTAAAATCTAATAATGAATTAACACTGCAATTTCTATTTAGTGTCATGAGCAATATACTTCATTAAATGTCTTCAAGAGAGGATTTTGACTTGTACTAATAGCATCTTGAAGAGAAATGACTAGCTCAAGACAGTGCTTCACATATATAACTAAGTTAATTTTATTTTCAGCGCTTTTCACTGTTTCATTTTTAGGAATCTGGACTAATAATGATATTAGATGATCTACATCTAAAAATCGCTTTAATACTAAAACAAAATCAATGACAGATTAATAGCATAGACCATACCTGATTCCACTGCAAAAAATATATCCTAACAATTAGGGCACACAATTTTTCATAATAAAAAATAAATAGCTGACTTCATTATCAATGAACTCTACAAAAATAGGCTAACATTAATCATCAACAAATATAGATTACCTTGAACACATTTTTGTCGAAGTTTTATAGTCTCTAGGCCTATATATATATGTGAGAATTAAATATATATGGCTTGTTATACTTACTACAAGGAGGTTGCAGTATATTTGATCTCAATAACCTAGCTTTTTATACAAAAACAGCACATGAGCAACCTATATGTACACATGTACATGTAGCCATCTAACCTCCTTGCTGTGTTTTAGTGTAGTTTAATATTCCAAAAAGAGAATGAGATGACTTGGGATCATGCATATTAGATATCAACTCAAGGTTTTTAACAGTAGCAACATCTAAAATTGATAAAGCTTCATGGTACATTCCTTTCTTCACCAACATTAAAAAATAAAAATTCAAGGGTAAAACAGCAATGCATTTAGTGACATGAAATACATAAAGCAATTTGCATCTACAAATTTAGACTGCCTTGACAAAAGCAAAAAAAATAGAAATAAGCTGTGCTCTCAAATTCATAATGTAGTATAGTTTCTGAATTAGCTCAATAACGCTTCTTGTTTTAAATACTCAATGTCTGAAGTCATATACTGTACCTATCATTGTAGTCTGTTCACTGCCTCGAAAAATTACTTTCAGTGAATTTGACACAAAGACTGTGTTTTGTATAAATTCCACATATTTCAATAGTGCCTAAATATACAATCACACAAATTATACACACACGCACAAGTCTCACAGCAGCAGCAGCAAGACAGTAATACCTAACAAGAATTGATATAATAAATTAACAATTCATGACAAACTTCGTCACAATTTCTAGCTCAACACTATTATAATCAGAGACAACAAACTGACGCACCATCTGAAGTCCTAAACAAAAAGGAACTATACACTTACATGTAACATTCAACAGTTGCTTGCCTTTCCCTTCATTAAAGTATTTTCTCTGCACTGTAGCTAAATTTACACGAGGACAATAGTTACTAATCTTATGAAAGAGGTTTGTAGTAGAATCACCTTCACAAGCTGTGTTGGGCATTATTATCTACATGCAATAGAGTGAAAATCACTAATTCTATCAAAGCAAGCCGACCTCTATTGGATTCAAAACTTCCAATTTAGTAAGTACTTTAACATAAGTCTGTCTGTCAGGAAACTATGTGTACAACATACTATCAGTATCAATATGTACTACATCTTCAATTACTTGAGAGAGAATCAACTCTGGGTTCTTCAAGTCAATACTAGCCATTCCTATTTCTCCACGTGCATGTCCTCTGCCTTCAACAATGGCTGAAGCAGCATTAAAATCTTTCACTAATAATTCATTAAAACTTACCAACAATGACTGCAGATTGAAGGCTAGGAGTAGATGGTGTAGCTGAAATTGATGAATTTTGACGATGAATGGCTAATAGAGAAAAAAGTACATGCATATTACTAAGCCAAACATTACAGTACATACCATACTAACGGGTTATTAAGCGTAGGCGCTTAGGCAGAAAATGACAGAAAAACGGGTGCTTAATAATGACTCAGCGCTTAATAAATACAGTAGGTGTGGTTTAAAATAATAATTAATTAATCATTTTACTGGCTTTACAATGGCGGGTGGTGAAGAATGATCTTTTGACATTCTGGTTCGTGGCCACAACGCTTATAAAAAGTGTCTAGACTCCTACTGCTGTAACTCCTACTGCTTGGACTCCTACTGTTTCGTACTGTGCTTAACAAACCCATGCTAAGAGCTACATTGAGCTAGGCGCCTAATAAGAACTAGGTGCTTAACAACGAAGGGCGCTTAATAACCCCTTAGTACGGTATACTACTGAAATTATGAGCAGGGAAGGAAAGAGATTGACTATTAATTTTATAGTAACAAGACTATACCATAAAATTATTGCTACGTCTGACTTCATGAAATTTTTCTATTTTTGTACATCTAACTTCTATAACATCAAGTACCAGCTCACTTTCAAGTGCCACATCAAAAACATCTAAAATGACTGGGAAGCTTATAAAAAGCTTCGATTAAAGGCAAGTAGTGACTATTGCTGGAAATGCTAAAGAGACATACTGCACATACAGTGAGGTGACTTGACTGGCTATGCCATGCCATCAATCTTTAACCGTAAAAATGGTACTGGTACAAAAGACAAGTCCTTTGTGAACATACTGTATTTCCTTAAATAAAAGCCCAGATGTCTATTTCCTAAAATGGTCTTTGGACCTCAAAAAAAATTTTTTTAATAAAAAAACTTGGGTCTAAAGCCGGATTCCAACAGTGACCTCACATTTCACTTCAGGATCCTAGGGAAGTATCCAAAAGGCATCTGATTAACGTGAGGGCTAGTTCGCATATTTATACTCCAATTATAATTGCTACCTCGGAGTTTATTCGCATCCAGCTTTCATTTAAGGATATACGGCACATGTAGGATGTGGCATTCAAAGGCATGAATGGGTTGCTCAACCAAGTTCAAAATTACAATTTGATTATAAATAAAACAAAGTTAAATGAATCAAATTTAACAGGAAATAAAAGTAGGCAATAAATTAATGTTGCATAGCACTTCGTCTCTTTACACTGTCTGTAACTGAGAAAGAAAGGTACTTTTTATGACGCGAGTTTTTAAAGTCATTTACTACCAGTCAATACCTATTAAAATAGCTTAAGTGAAACAGTTCAACCACCAAAGACAAGTTCACTGTCCTCAAACTTCTGTGTTAGTCTTTTGACAGCATTCCAAAAGATGTGGCTAACTGGCTCTAAGTACATGTATTGGTTCAATGGAGTTTTGTTTGTAACATGGCTCACAAAACCAACACTTAGGAGTCAATATATTCCATAGCTGCATAGTGACGGTAAAGATTTATGATTCAATCAGCCTTTCTGGCTATAATGCCTCTTCATCTCATTGGATCTCTTCATCTCAGTAGATCTCTGACAGCTGAAAGTACATTTATAGTACACTACGTGGGCGCATCAAAGGCACCGCCTGTTCCGTTATATTGCATACAGCACCAGAAGTGAGTGTCAATTGGTTGGCTTCACAATGGCTAGCAGTACTACGTGAGAACCAGAGAAGAAATGAAACTGCTCTACCTGTTGTGGAACAGACTCACAAAACTCCTTTACCACCATTGTCGGCATTTTGCTGTCCTTTAGTGCCCAGAGATGTTCTTATATTGATCATCGGGCAGCCAAGTCCATGTTATGTGGCAAAGAAAATTGTCTTGCGAGCATTAAATGTCTGTACTGGCTTTGTCTCAACCTTGAAGACTCAAGAAAACTTCTCTAGGAGTGCATTTGGCAGACGTTTTTGATGCGCCCACTATATCCCATAAATTAATTATAGCACAGTAAAGAGTGCTGTATGGCTAATAACAGCACTCAGGGTGGAGTCTCGACAGCCCTTGTGCCGTTATCAGCCATACAGCACTCTTTACTGTGCTATAACTATTATGTACAGTACTACAGCAGCAGCAAGCAAATTTTTAAAAAACACTATTATCACTAAACTTTCATTTTACGAGAATAAAAATAGTGTAAATATGATTAATAATTTTTGCAGCAAGAGCTATAGGTTAAAGAACAGATAACAATTCAATGACAAAATGATGTTCAGAGACATCATTTATAATGAAGTAATATATATAAACTAGGTAGTAGCTAGTACTTCATGGCAAATAGCAGGCCATGTGACGTTAAGAAGTGAAAGCACCTGTGTGAAATTGAAAATATTTCTGATGCTCAAAAAATGGGAGAGGTAATGATTCATTGACAATAATGAAAGATGAGGTCAATCATGCATAGCTGCATAGTGCTACGCAATTCACTCCAAATAATGGTATACTTAAATTGCTCTTTCATTGTGTTATATATTTTTCTTGCCCCCAAGTAAAACATGATCACTGATGCCTTCTTATCATGCATTTTAGTTCTTCCAAAAGAAATAGTGACAGAAGTACCAATTGATGTCCCTTAACTACCATATAGCGGGTATATTCTGTCCAAGTTTAATTTTGTTCTTTTCATTCTCATTCCTTGTGGAACAAATATTTTCCAAACGAAAAGGGCATTTCCTCAATGCCATGTGTGCAAAATGGCTGCTCAGAACGAAAATAAAACGAACAAAAATTTCTAATCCTGCTTAGAACAAACATTTTTCCAGACAAAATATACCCACTATACGGTATGAATGCTACAAATGAAATCTTGCAGACACTTGTCTATAGTTAAAACCAAGGGAAGGAGGACTGCCTTGTCTCTTCTCAGGCATGTATTGACAACTTGCACTAATTTGCACTTTCCTTTATCCAACCAAATGTGCAGTAAGATATCCTGTCCAGACATGGGGCAAGCACTTAAGCACTTGTGCTTATAAGCATGCACTTTAAGCACTTCTTTGTAAATGCTTGAAGGTGCTTGCAAGCATTAATCATATTGCAAGCACTTGTGCTTGACTTATACTTAAGCTCTTTTTCATGAAAATGCTTTAAAGCACTTTTTAAGCACTATAATGCTTGTCTGTTTTATCAGTTATCACTAATATGGTTGTCATGCATGTGTGTAACATCTATCATAACAAACGCATGAGACTTTAACCTTTAGGGATGGCCACAACCCTGACAAAGGTACCAGATTTTATTACTTCAATCTATTTGAAGATCAGAGCCCACACCAAGGGCAGAAGAAAGTGAATTAGTATGGGTCGGAGAGGGTTTCCCCCCGGTGCCAGCAAAAGTGGTGTCCAGAATTGAAAAGGGCGACTATGTTGATCTCAAAGACTTATTACAACAGAAACCCTCAATGGACGAGTCCAATTTGAGTGACTTAGAGGAACAAGGTATTGTGGTAGTCACAGCAGGGAAACATTTGAGATCTCAGATAAAACAAATGCGGGATCTGGCTACATGGATAGAAGCATTCATGACCTATGTTGCAATCAGAGCTAAGAAAAGTCCCGAGCTAGTGGGGATTTACTGGCCTATAGCAGTCTCATTGCTCGTGGGGCAAGGGACTATCATGGTAATGGATGGCTAGTGTATGATTTCCAGTTCCGCAGATTAGCAGCTGCTCGTGGCTCAGTGACAAAATGGTCAATGAAGGATGTGTCGTTATGGAATGAGACAGTGGGTAGGCAAGAAGTGCCAACACCTACCCCCAGCCATACTCAGGAGGATAAGAAACCCCTGAAGAGGAAGGCATCACCTCCACTGGTGAGTAACAAGAAAGGGAAAGCAGGAAAGAATTGGAAAGGGATGGTGTGCTACCCATTTAGCTACTCTGGCCTATGCGAGACAGAAAACTGTAATTTTCTTTATGTGTGTTATGGTCGTGGGGAGGGGCACCCCCAGTCAAAATGTCCTAAGAAGCTTCATTAATGACTTCCACCCAAGTGGGGTGTGACTTGGCCCCTATTTGGGACCATAAATAACTATCATCATTATACAATGTATAATCATTGTCACTTATCATGTTAATAAAAATAGATTGACAGTTGAAAATAATAATAATAATAATAATAATAATAATAAGGAAGGAACCATAACGAATTTTAGTATACTAGTGTTAACAGTAGTGAGAGGAGTTGTAATAGTTCTCTCTCTCTCTCTCTCTCTCAAGGTGTAGTACAGGAGGCAGCCACAGAAGGCCATTGGACAGGGAATGTCATTCAGGGACAATATCATGGGCTGAGTGGCCTGGTACAGTTACAACAGCAAGAGCCGCTGCTCCCAATGGATCTTCCATTAGCATTAAGAGAGATGGTCTCACCTTTATGTGAGGCAATGACCAGTTGGGATACTCTCATGGTCCAACATCCAGACCCTCAGTTCACAGCCTTTATTCTCCGGGGGCTGCAGGAAGGCTTCCGGGTGGGTTTTGAGTATCAGAAATGGGGCCAGTTGAAGCAGGCCACACATAATATGCATTCATGTAGGAGGGACCTGGCTATTATGATAGAGCTGTGTGCAGAGCTGGGAGTTCCTTTGGCGGAGAAAAAACAAGAAGGCCCAGCACAGAGGCTGGTAATAGTGGGGGTTCAATTTGACACAGGGACCATGCAAATGTCGTTGCCCCTCGATAAAGTCATCAAATTACGGGAATTATTGGAGGAATGGCAGGGCAATAAAGTTAAAAGCTTAGAGGAGATAGAATCATTAGCAGGCCACTTACAGTTTGCAGCCAAAGTCATACGACCAGGAAGATGCTTTGTGAGACAAATCTATCAGCTGTCGAAACTGGCAAGACGTCCAGAGCATCTGGTGAGACTTAATAAGGAAGTTAGGAGTGACCTCAGCTGGTGGCGTATTTTTCTAAAGGACTGGAATGGGCTCTCATTGTTCTGGAAAAGCCAAAGAAGCCATCCAGATGTTACAGTTTGGAGTGACGCCTCTGGTTCTTGGGGGTGTGGTGCACTGACAGAGAAGGAGTGGCTCCAGCATCAATGGACCTCAGATGCGGGTATCAGGAACTACTCTATTGCAGTCTTGGAGTTGGTACCCATTGTGCTGGCTTCCTTTGTCTGGGGCAGGAATTGGGAAGGAAAGATAGTTCGGTTCACATGTGACAATGAGAGTGTGGTTTCCATTCTGAATAAGTTGTATTCAAAAGATGAAATCCTGGCACACCTTCTAAAATGCTTGGTGTTTGCAGCAGCTAAGTTTCAGTTTTGGTTCTCTGCCACACACATACCAGGTCATAACAATAGAGCAGCTGATTTGATCTCTTGCAATAAATCTTTCTCCTTTTTTGCCCAGGATCCCCATTGGCAATCAATTCCTCCAACACAAATACCAAGAGACCTGATACAGTTGGTCTTACAGCAGGAGCTGGACTGGCTCTCACCAGCTTGGATCACTCTGTTCGCCTCTACTATGCAGCAGGTTTAGCTGACTCCACAAGGAAAGTGTATCAATCGGGTAGGAAATAATTCATCAATTTTTGTAAAGAATATGGCATTAAAGAAGTGCTACCAGTATCAGAGGAAACAATTTGCTACTTTGTAGCTCATTTAGGGGTTAAGGGTCTGTCGCATAGCACAATCCAGAGTTATATGGCCGCAGTCAGGGATCTACAGATCGAGTACAGTTTCCCAAGTCCACTCTTCGCACAAAGATGCCCAGACTGAAACGAATCATTAAAGGTCAGCGCAGGATCAGAGGGCAGCAAGGTAAGGTCCCTCGTCAGAAGAGGCCAATCACCCCAGCTATTTTGAGGCAAATGAGAGCCTATTGGGTGGGGATTGGCTCTGATTACAAGTGCACAATGTTATGGGCTATTGCAGTTACTTGCTTTTTTGGCTTTATGAGAGCAGAGGAGCTTGTGGTTTCCAATGCCAAAAACTTTGACCCAAAAAAGCACTTAACATTTGACAGTGTGGCCGCGGATAGTCGGGCAGAGCCAACCCTCATTCAAGTCAGTTTGCATACATCCAAGACAGACCCATATGGAAGAGGAATGAATGTGGTAGTGTGGGGAGAACAGGGGATGACCTGTGCCCAGTCCAGGCAATGTTTAACTAACTAAGAATGAGAGGGGATGGGGAAGGAGCATTGTTCAAGCACGAGGATGGATCACCTTTTACCAAACCACAGTTTGTGATGGAGGTTAAGAAGGCACTGGAGTCTTTAGGTTACTGCAAGGCAGAATACTCAGGCCATAGTTTTAGGGCAGGAGCAGCCACAACAGCAGCTGCACTAAAAATTTAAGATTCAATTATCAAGACCTTGGGCCGGTGGGAGAGTACTGCATACCTCCTGTATATAAGGATTCCGAGGGAACAGCTCGTGGGAGTCTCCAGGGATCTTGCCTAGTTTGGAAAGTGGCGGGCTAGGGACCAGATTATGAAGGACGTGAGTGCAATTAGTTTTCTCATCAGTATAATAATTCATTGGTACATGTACAGTATCTCTAATGTTTGCATGTGTCAGTTTTTGTTGTGGTTAATGAATACTGTGTCATTTGTTTAATTATCATGATAAAGTAATAATGAGCAAGTACCAGGTAGGAGGAGAGTGGAGATAAGTGTGTGGTGCAGTGGGGTTGTTGGGAGAGCTAGCGCTCAGTGGGAGTAAGGTGTGTTTTGCATGCAGAATAATTATGGAAATTGGCAAAACTGCCTTAATAACTACCATGCCTCTTATTAATTAAGGTGGGTGTGTTTTAATAATGAGCCACACCCATTGAGTACTGGTTATGCATTGCTAGTGGTAGGCAATACTGATCAAAAATATAACCAACCAATACCATATCAAGGGTATGGGATAAACCGATTGATATTGCCATCACTAGTCATCGTCAGCAAGAGGCAATGGTTGATACAATCCCAATTATGCACCATAACCTATTGTAGGGAGTACACATTAAGTGTCATCATCAGCTATAGTTCTAGTAAGTAGTGAAGAGCAGCCATTGATCATTAGTGTAATATCAAGTGAATTCACAAAAATAAAATCAGCAAAAACCATTTTTTGGCAATTCGCAGAAATTTTGGGCCACCGAAATTTCTATCTATACAGTAAACAAAAATTTTATTCTGGCAGCCATTACGGAAGTATACTTTGTACAGTCTTTAATGGGGAAAAGGTGTAATTTAACTGTTTAGCAAAGGAGCTACATCTAGTTCATACCACTACAATGTTAGTCTTGCGTGGCCAGACTTTCCACCCCTTTTTGACTTTTGGACGGCGGGGGAGTGTCTGGTGGATTGACGAACATATACAATACACATAAAAAAAGGCTAAGTAGAGTACAGTAGAGAAGAGAACCTTGAAGGTAGTTCGTAGGTACTTCACTACTACTTCGCTACTCTTCGCTACTACTTCGCTACTCTTCATTACTCTTTGCTGCAATCCTACCCAGTCACATGTACTGTAGTAGAACTTGTAGATGCTTCTTTGGCTGTCTGTGCTCTCCAAGTTCATCTATAATCAGTGGCATAGCCAGGATTTTTGGGAAAGGAGGGCAAGTTGTGCGGCGTGCAAAGCGCGCCGCGAAATTTTGCGAAACCACGCCCTTTTAGGCCGTGGCCACACCTATTTTTCAACATGGCGGACTTCTTGACCGATCATAGGCAACGTTGAATACCTTTTCAGCCTTATAATGGCATCATAGAAAGACTGCTTTGGCCTTTTCCTTTCATATGTAAGTTATAGAACAGCTTTTCCTTCCAAAAGCAGCTTATTATTTGATTATTCTTAAATTTTGAGTTTCAAAAAAGGGGGGGCAATTGCCCCCTTGCCCCCCCTGGCTACGCCCCTGATAATGCCACTCTCTCCTTCTAGAAGCCTGTTTAGGATGTTTTTGCTCGATTCTACTGTCACGCTACTGTCTTCTACTGTCACGCTACTGTCTTCTACTGTCGCGCTACTGTCTTCTACTGTCGCGCTACTGTCTTCTACTGTCGTGCTACTGTCCTACTACTATCGCAGTAAGCATGCACAGAGAAGGAGCAACGAACTACCTATGCAAAAGTAGAGTAACTGCGGGGTAGCTACTTAGCCTTTTTTTGATATGTACTGTACTTGTTCCAGGAAGTGAAGTGAGAATTGTGAAGCGGTATTGGATAATGGAAAGTCATTGAATAAATAATGTAATTTTCTTGGGCATGTCTGTTGCAATAGATTCAATATGGCCGATAGAAACAGTGAACTGTGTTTTGTAACTTTTCTCCGCTATAAACTGTCAGTACTGGTATTTGGAAGGCTCAAAAGAGAAAAACACTGCTAAGTTCGATCTGCTGAGAGTGTCCTGCCTGATTACAAGTATAGAGAGTGACCTGCATGGTTGCAAGTGTAGAAAGAATTGTTCCATCACAATTTAGTACTGACTGACATGCAAAACACACTAATTCATAGACATGCAAGAAAAAACATTAATTAAAATGTACAGCAGGTGTCACAACAAGTATTAAAATAGTCTTCATCAATTACTGTAGACACTCAGTGCAGCAACTTCTTGCAATTGAACATTTTGTAAATGTATAGGATACTCTGACATCTTGCTACAATTTCAAAGGCTGCTGTGGCTGGTATAATCTTTAACACTGTTTGGATCACACTACAATGCCACCTGCACAGTAAACAAAGCATTGACAACATTTCATATGATTCATGATAAAAGTACTGTTTGCAGTCCAAAAAGCATGTTACGGTTGCCATAATCCAGTCTGGTAGAGAGATAGTCCAGATGAAAATCAACAGTAGCTTCTGGTAGCCTTTTCCCTTCCAAATAATGCTAAAATGGGTAGAAAACTCTTCACTGCTGAAGGAAGACTGCCAGCCATTTGTGTAGCCACGCCCGTCTTTTCTAATTATACCTCTTTAATTAGTCTTTATTGCCTGACGTCAATCACACTGACCAAGCCAATGGTCGCTCCTTTGATCTGCCTGGAATAAGTTGATTTAGGTCAGTCCACCAGACTCTCCCCCCGCCATCCAAAAGTCAAAAAGGGGTGGAGAGTCTGGCCACGCAAAACTACTACAATGTGGCCAAGAAATTTTTTTGTTCATAAGGTATTCAAATGAATATGATTAATCTACTTAACGAGAATCTGGTGGATAACTGGACATGAAAACAATATTAAACATTTGTTGGAGACACGTACACTACATGTATCATTAACTTAATGTTGATATGTTTATAAGTATAGCAAGGCTGCAAAAGTTGTGGCAGCCATTTTGTTTGGGGGTGAATCCTACTTAGTAACGCTACCGCGTTACTAATAATTATTTATTACTATCATTACTACATGTATTATCATCACATTATTATTGTTATTATTTTTTCATGCCTGCGCACATTTACACTTCTACACAAGCTATTTCTTTTACCCTTTCTTCTTTATGACAATCTGTCTCTGGCTTTCTTTATTTAATATCATCTTGTTTGGTCTGATCTTAATGTTACAAATATATTTTGTCTGGGCTTTAATAGCCGCAACACATACAATGTATTTTAATTGCTTAAGATTGCTTAAACATTCAATTTGATCACAATCACATTATGTCACTAACTAGTCACTACATAACAAAAATACCCATGGATCACTTGGTGACCCAGGACTGTATATGTACAGTACATGAAATAATGTTACCAGTATAAAGCTTACAACTATGGGGAGTTGCTGTGAATCTCCTCTTTGCCAAACTGGAAAAACTCCATCGAACACTACTAACAGCATAGCTAACAGCACTAGTGTTGCCATTGGGTAAGGAAATATAAGAACCATCTGACTCCTTTCCAGACGCTGGAGTTGTCAACAAACTAGAAAAATCTGACACATTACACATTAGTGAGGACATTGTGTTATTGATAATACCATATTTTGGTTTTCCTAACTTTTCCATCTTCACCTGTTCTGTTGTTCACCACTGAAACAGACTATTCCTGGATCTCAGTGTTTATTGTCCAGCTGAGGGTTCAGCTGTCAGTGCAGTCCTCGTCCAGACTCCAGTCGCCCACGTGGCGCATCCATAGATAATAGAGTAAATGAAAGGGATTGGAAACGGGGGCGTAGGCTGGTTGATGTTGCTATTGGTTACCGGCCCAAAACCTGGTTGATTTCCCATCTCCTCCATTAGTGAGGCTGTACTGCAAGGACTTCGAAGGATATTTATGGAGATCCAAGAGGACGCTTACTTATGATATACCTACCGTTCGATATAGAAAGTGTTGGACTACCTGCAGCAAGGTTTTTACTTCTACAACGCTATTTTGCAACGAGTTATAGGTACAACAAATTTTTTTCATTTTTCGCCCTTTTTCTGTTGTAACAAACTCATGCTTCATGAATTCTAACCCTAACTAGTATCATTCGATATGCAAATGGAAACTCTTTCATATGATTATAAAGATATTGCATTTTACTCTAGCTTGTTTTCAAAAAAGGGATTATAATGACAAAAAATACATTTTATGGTTTTAAAAGTGCCATAACATTAACATGGTAAAATTATCTGTACAATAGAAAACAGAATTATAAAGAGGAAACATTAGGCTTCTTGATGCATTAATTTCACTTGCATAGGAACACTTGTTTGCGAGATATTGCTCCTAAAAGAAAGAAAATCAAGGGTAAATTGTGACAAAAAATTTCAACGAGCCTCTGTCAGCCTAGCAGCAATACAAATGAATGGAGGTTGGGCTACGCCCACGCTTCCGTTTCCAATCCCTTTCATTTACTCTATTATCTATGGCGCATCGCACCATGCCTGGCCCCACCCAGTGCTAGTCTCGCCGCCCAGACCATTCCCCAGCCTACAGACTAATCCAGTGCATGACTGGTTGCACCAGTGACCAGTTGCACTTAACTACTTCCAGGCTGCCAATTGCAAACAATAGAGCTAAATTGGCACAACTATGCAGGGCTACAACTATGTGGCTTGGCCAGCAGGCAATTATGGCTACTTTTAAAATTCTTAGATATTGATGTGGACCATTTTGATTACTTTTTGGTGGCTAGATCTAGATGTAGATGTTGACCATCTTGTTGATGTTCTTGATTTATTGAAGAGATGTGGGTTCCTGAAACAAAATAACACGAGCTTGGACTGAGACTAGGACTAAGGAAGAATACTCTAGATATCATTGAAAGGAAGTAGACTATCATGGTGATGTATCTCGTTGCATGTCTGAGTTTATATCCCACTGGTTAAGTAGAGCTGATAATGTTGACAGTAGAGGAGGAATCACTTTGGACTCACTGTCAGATGCTCTATGATCTATGAATGAAACTGCTGTAGCTGAGAAGTTAAGTGAGTCAACCATAACTATGTTTTGTAACTATTAAATCATTGTATTTTTAGTCATAAAATAACATCATGTTCTTCTTAATAATCATCATACTGTTCTGTCGCAACCTCTTTGTGATTCTGTTAGTATTGCTTGGTTACTTTTTGCTGAGTGTATTTTAACACAAGAAGCAGTTAGTAGAGTGGTATCAGTTATTCTCTCTATTCTGAATCAACGTAAGGCTCTATTTACTGCTGTCAAAGAAGCCATTCAAACTAATCCCACCAGTTTACATACGTTTGCTTATGTATTGTGCACAGTAAGTACTAATGTACATTAGGATAAGCTTTACTGGACGATATTAGTGAGTAATTACTTCGATGTGTTGGTTGTTCTACTGTATCCCACATGTGTATGGGATTGGCTTTGTTGTTATTATCGATGAATAATTGAATATAGATCTACATGTATGACGTGATAAGATTATAGTGTACCTTAAGGTTACTTTTAAATACAGGTACTATTAATTGCGAATTTTGCGTTTGGGTTAAAATCGCAATTATTAATACGCACAATTATTAATAATGACATCATGATGCCATATAACTATTAGTAATAATTACTTAATTGCAATTTTTAATGCCAGCAAAATCTCCTCATGCTAAAATCGCAAAATTTAGTACCCGCAATTAAAAGTCACTCTAAGGTATACTGATGCATAGCCTAGCTAACTACACTGTAATGAAAACTATTTATTATGTGTTTAGGTAAGAATTTTCCTGAAGTGGTTCTTGTTACTTAAGCTATTGAAAATCATGATGTACATGTACATGTAGCTTAATTCACAAGGTAATAATCATTAATAAATGATACTACATGTGTACTTTAATATCAATAGATAAAGCAAGTACTTTTGAAGTCAAAATACCACCTATTACACAATCTGATTTGTTTTTGTTATTTATGTTATCAATGTATGTACAAATTGTTTATAGTTTTACCTTTGTGATGCATTGTAGGTACATGTACACATACATGTAGTACTAATACTGAAGTTGCTATTAATTTATCATCTATTATTTTGTTGTTTTCAAGGTATTGTTAGTTTTATGAATCCCCACTTATCATTGAAAAAAATATATTGTATAAGAGTTGAAGTTCCTGTTCCAAAACGTTTTTGTGGAGTATACATGTAGCTCAATAAGAGCCTCTTACAAGGATGTTGTAAAATGTTTGCAGTTTATTAAAGAGGAAATTAGATGTCTATTATCAAAGAATTCCTCTCTTGTTATAGCACTACACTTAGTAAAAAAGTAGAAAAATGCTCAGATATTCCTAGCATCCTTCTTCATTTTAAAAATTAATGTTTAATATAACTAATATTGAACTACTTTGTAGTGTAGTGGAAGAAATGGAGATCACTGAAGCAAAGGAACACATTGAGGCATGTAGAGCTGAGTTAAAGGAATTCTATAAATCAATCTCAGTTAGTCTTTGTCTTGAAAAAATATTTGACTCTGTTTCTCATTTTCAATGTGAAACAGCGACTTTTATTTTTGACTGGAAGCCAGAGGAACATGTGCTTGAAGAAATAAAGGACATTCTGTCAGAAGTGTCAGGTAAACTACTGATCATTAAGTATATAGGGTAGTCAACTTCAATATCAGTCACCTGCTCCTTTCCATTTCTGATGTGGGGTTTACTGTATTGAGGATGATAGAGAATATTCATAATTATACTAATGATACAAGCATTAAAGAAAATGACTTTTGGTAATGATGACACAAAATGTTAGACAAAACGTACTTATTATGAACAATGAATATTGTTTTATGTATTCTTGTTTTGTTTCTAGAAACAAAAGGAAAATAATCAAGAATTGCTTTAGCATACAGAGGTCAGTTAGTGAATCGTAAATTCCTTTAATTAATTGTATCTGCATTTGTTTTTATGATTTAAAATGAGTTATTTTTGTGGGCCTAAATTCATGTACATGTACATGTATTTTATGGTGTAGACTTTGCTCCTTGTGGGACAATTCATAGTTTTTTTTTGATTGCGAGTGAAGCACTTTAATGATTTTGTGTTTGTGGTACTTCCCAAAGAAAACCCATAGATAAAATACCATAAAAATACCTGCTATATATGGTAATGTCTATTTAATTATTATGTACAGGTTGTTTCTTATTATTATACTTAAAGAAGCTGAATATAAACTAAGAGATGCTATCAGTAGCAAAGAGAAGGTACATGCATCTACTATGTCATGAGCTGCAAAATTCATGACAATAAGAAGTATATGTAGCTCATTTATGATGAATCATTTACATGTACATGTAGCTGTATGCATCATTATATTTCCAGAATTTTTAATTTTTGTGCCTTCTAATTGGGAAGTAGCTGATTGAAACATGTACTATTAGAAGAACCACTTTATGAGATAAAAGAGGTCAATAAAGCACTGTCAGACAAATCATCAAAAATGAAGGTTGATTATTTGAGAATACTTTCCAGTAATACTGGTTCAGGTTAGAGTATAGTTTTACTAATTATACTATTACTTATATGATTAATTACAGCTGCCTTTAATTAATTAATTAGGAATAACTCTTGAAATTGATGGTTGAAAATTTCAAATGACAAGTCCAGATTATCAGCCATAGATAATAAAAATAATAATAGAGACATTGCAAGAAAAAATAACATTTATGAATATGCAACTAATTACTGAAAGAGAATGCAAAGTAAAGATTGTTAAGGGTTTATTGATGATGTGTTTCATTTGATTGTTGAACTTTGAATAGATTTGATTGAGCTTGAGAGTAAAAGACAGAGAAAATTACCAATAATTGAAAAAAAATGTTTAATGTAAGTGTGAAACAGACAGGTATCTACTTTCCTTTATTTTATAGGTTAAATAAATTATAATTGTAATCATCCTGTCAATAATAGACTATTGTCTTCAATCTTCATTGTACAAAAAGACAATTTATTACCCATTGTACTTGATAAAGCTTATGAGGTTTATTTTTTATTCTACTACCATTCTCCTCATTTTTTTCAGTTAATGAAAATTAGCTCCTCACATTCCTATTGAGAGATGTCGTTTAGTTAAATATGATTATTTTGATAAAGTAATGGAATAGTCCTTTGATCTTAGTGAAGTAAGTTTCATTTATTTGCATGCATGTTGTTGTAATTATCTTCCTTAATTGAAGTATCATACTATGGGACAGATTGTTGGTGGGGCTAAATGGTGTTATCATTTTGGATTATTCTTAGAAACTAGCAAGGAAGATAAAGTATTCAAAAAATACAATGATCGAGGTTAATTTGGTTTTTAACAATGTCAATATGTGCATATCTAATTACGTGTATGCGTGTTTGATGATGTACATGTAGGTATTAATTTAATGATATCAGTGGTTGATCTGTCAACTGGTGAAATATCACCAGCTAAACCATTGAGAAGTGAAAAGAATTGGACTGTTGGAGAAGCAAAGCAATACATGGAAGAAGTAAGAGGAAGGATATATTTTATATTAATGTAACACACAGTTATGGCGTAAGGATTGGACTTCCGACAGCAATACAGCACAAAGCACTAAGTAATATTAGTTGCTGTTGAGATTCCACATTTGCATCAGTTGCATGCATCACTCTATAGATTGTGCAGGAGTACAAGTGCATGTACATTTACCTCGAAGGTTTTGCACTCATAGAAAAGTTTTTGAAAAGTTTGATGCACTGTTTATGTTTCGACGAGACAAAGAGACATTTTAAAACCATGCTGTGCTCATTAGGATGATTTTCTTCACATGGCAGTCTGCACGATGATTGATGCAGTATCCAATAGTTATGGAAAATTTGCAATAAGCTGACAATCATATGGTAAAGGACTATTATAAGCCTATTTTACAACTGGTAGAGCGTTTTATTTTGTTTCTTCATCACAAGGAGCTTCTGATCATTATTTGCTAGTGATTATATGAAGCCAATTAAGTAGCCTATCAGGCAGTGCCTTTGAAACACCCATGTACTATACTACATCTATAATGTCATTTATATTCATCCCTCCATTGATGTGGTCAATTTTTTTAGTTATTTAATATCAATTTGTCGTGTATGAGATTAGTAATTAAGAAGGATGGTTTCTGGCAGTGTCATACTTCTTTCAGTGATATTAGTGATGTAAAAAGTACTTTGGGGAATGTACATATAGGAGAAACATTTAGAGTTAGCTCATTTGCAAGTACATGCATGTAAACATGCAAGTACTACCGTATAGCTGTTGATTTTCAATGGTACAATATTTTGTGTTTTTTCCAAAATTTCCTTAGAAGCTAATATTTATGGGTATATTCGTGTCTGGCAGTTAGTAAGCTTCTTTTCACTTTGACCTACAGCACTAGTTTCTGATACATGACTTATAGTGGAATATGGAGTAACAAACAAAGACTCTAGCTCCTCCATTGGCTTGGAAATGGTAGTTAGAGCTTAGCCTCTGAATGGCTTGTTAATTAGTTTTTATGTGTATGTGTAGGTGGTAGAGGTTAAAACTCCTTTGATAAAAATGCTCCGCAAAATTAACAAAAATTAATACCCCACGAAAATTACCAATAATAAAGTATCTTTAATACTGTATTAAAGTATTGGCCATTGGGATTCTGTAAGAAGCACTGACTGAGCTGTAAAATAGGCAGTGGGAAAAGGGGCGGTGAAGGGGCCTGAGCCCCCCCCCTCAGTCTTAGAACAAAAGGGGCTAAGCCCACCCCCCCCCACCCTGAAATTCTCCACAACCTAAAATGAAACTTACTTTTATTAGTAACACTGCATTTGCTGTCAGTATTTTCTTTGAGAAAAACACAAAGAAAACAACTTGAAACCCATTAACAGAAAATTAAAGCCATTTTGTATGAGGCCATACCTATCACTGCCTATGCAGTTCATGTATGCTGGAAATATTCACAAAACTGTCATTCTCCTAATTAATTCCCTGCCACTGGCTGCCAGTAGTGTATACAGCTAATCATGATTATTTTAATTGTGTTGTACTTCTTTAGCTCTTTCCATGCATACAGTTCTATGTATCATCAGATCCTGAAGATTATCAAAAAAATACAAAGATAGCTTGATGTACGAATATGTTGAGTTTCATTTCAACTCAATACTACTGAACATTACAATACCTCTCCTGGGCCTAAAGCTACACCTACATGTACTACAACTAATGAACATGAAGGAGGAGAAATAATGAAAATTATATCAGTAAATGAAGAATATAAAGGAAATGAAAAGAGTAAATTAATTAATTTATATTTCAATGCATGTATAACACTTGGTGATGATGAATATTAAACCTAAGGTTAAGTGCATATATACATGTACATGTACCTTATAGCATAAGGTGGTGTTATTATTGTAGAGTATAGAGTCATGCATTTGTCTGATGTGTGTGGATGCACTGTGGTCAGTTTAGACAAGCGCAGTGCTGCAGCTAGTGCATTATGTGGGGTGTAGGCACTAAGGAACCCCTGACTAAACTGGTAGGTGCTTGGCTTTGGCTTACTTTTTACACATTATAATCAGAAAATTAAACATTATGCATGTATTATTCAATACAGAGGTTCAGGTACTAGTTGACAGGAGTATAACCTTAGCTCAACTAAAGCAGGAGCTAGTTGCACTAATTGGTGTATCACCTACTGCATGGTTTTAGAGTGTTTAAAATAAAGAAGAAGAAATGAAGGGACTAGATGAGACAATAAGGAGCATTAATTCAGGATCTGAGGTAATTCAGCATAACAATACTCCTCACACTTTCTCTCTTGTTTTAATTGATCTCTCTATTACTCTGTTATCTCCTGGTTGATAGTAAGACATGGGTAGAGCAGCAGGAAGAGTAGGGCATAAAATTAAATTTATTTATTACAAGTTAACAATACAGAAGTAACAATAAATTAGTATCATAATGAATTTATTCCATTTTTTAGTTTTGTAGCTATGTGATGGATTTGATTGTTACAAATACACAAGTGGGAGAATTTAAGAAACAAATTATTGAAGAAGCAAAAGTGCAAGGAATTGACTGTGTCCTTGAATTAGAAAAGTACGTGTACATCATTTGACTGTATTATGTCATTTATCCTGTAGAATGAGACTACATGTTAAGAGTGGAGTTTCCCCTGGTACAGTATATTTTGATCATCAAAATTTTTATGCTAGTCAAATATATGTTGAACCACTGAATGGTTAGTATTTTTGCTCATGCATTTTGCTGATCTAGATTATTCTCATGTTATGAACCAGAGAAGATGGAGTATGAAACACAAGAGCAGGTGTATGTTATAAGATAGCATCCATCGCAATGTTCAGTTGATCCAATAGAAGAAATTATTCTGGATAATGATGATGATCCTAAGCATCTTATTAAAAAGTTTTTTATAATGTTGAAAATTAATTAAATTGACCTACATGTGCATGCATTTTATATTATGAGACAAGTCATTGAAATGTTCTTATTGCAATATTGTACATAATGCTTATATCAATATTGTGTGAAATAATATGATATACAATTTTTGGACTCGCCACGCTTGTGTAGGCAGGTACTATGCAGTTGGGTTGTCATTCTGTCACGAAAATTCCTGTTAATACCTAGTCAATATCTTTTTTACTGAGCTCTCCTGAGTTATAATTCTTTTAAAGCTTTGAGAAA
This sequence comes from Amphimedon queenslandica, assembly GCF_000090795.2. Lineage (NCBI taxonomy): Eukaryota > Metazoa > Porifera > Demospongiae > Haplosclerida > Niphatidae > Amphimedon > Amphimedon queenslandica. The sequence goes on along the minus strand of NW_003546268.1, from coordinate 414,628 downwards.
ATGGTGATTTATTAACGACCTGGTTCCTATAATTGAATTATAGATATTTACGTAGATCATAGATATTTATGATCTGCATAATGAACTGATAATGTCATTTTCTTACTCTGACGAGAAATTCATGACAAACCCACTGTAATATCTTATCTAGCAGAATCCTCTATAAGGCAGTCATCTTGTTTGTATAATTCTATAAGGCTAATTATGTGCATACATAGCTGCACAGGTGTGGATAGATCTATTACTTACTAGAAATCTCCCTTTCATTGCTGGTGATTGTATCTCAAATGGTAATGTTTTTTGGGAGTATTATATATTTAGATCTATATACTTGTTTCTTTTAGATATAATTCGAGTTTGTAATCCGGTGCTCAAATCTTATTTCATAGCTAGACTATTTAGCTGGCTACTTAGAAGTTTTGATAAATTTTTGTTAGCTAGCTGCTACATATACAAAAGGTAATTTCAATCATTCCAAAAATGCATATTAGCTGCTTGATTCACTTCTCCTTTCCACTGTACATTAATTTTATCAATTATCATTACCTTTGTCTATCTCCAGTTGATAATAAGACTATTATTAGAGCTTGCAGCACAACAAGGAGAGTACGGTATGAATTCATAATAATTACAAATTAACAATAAATCTACAGATGTATGAACATCGTAAGTTAATATATACTTGAATAACTTGATTTAGCTTCATAATGATGAAGGCATCATGAAGCAATGCAAGAATTTAAAAATAAATTATTATTAAAGAAGCAAAAGTACATACATCTTGTTACTAATTGACTATTATGTGATTGTGATGTGACTCATTCTGTAGAATGAGATTAAAATACAATAATGGAGTATGTGTACCCTCATAGAGTATATATCTTGATCGTCAAATGATTTTGAAAACTAGCAGTGAAATGTATGTGGAAACACTGGAAGGTCAGTTAATTTTGTATTAATTTTTTGTACATGTACATGTATTATGGTTGGGTCAAATTACTAAATCCATCAGTAAAATGATTATTTATCTGACTATATTTCTAATTGATCTCTTTAGAACTATTGCCTTCGATGTATAGGCTGGAGTTTATAGTTTTCTCTCTTTGCTTAAAAATTCATCCTCCTATTTTACATGTTCAATCAATTTTTTTTTTGTAATCATTCAATCTCTATACTTGCTCTTTAGTCAAGTCTAAGTTGCAATACTCTTTTCTCCTCCGCATTATTGCATATCAATCCTTTTTTAATGTTTCCCTTGTTTGTGGAATGTGCTCCCTCAAACAGACCTCAATCAGTCCAAAAACTACACATCATTTCATTAAGCATTCTTTCTTTTTCTCCACTCCAGCTGCCCCCATACTATGGTTTTTTACTATTACTTAATTTAATATGTAGTTTTATTCGTCTTTTCTTGGGGAATTCATTTACAAGTTAATGTATCATTTTTGTCTTATTAATTTTGTCCTTCATTGTCTGTTTTCTGATCGGTAAAATTTTGATAATAATACATTTAGCTGTTTCAATTAAAGGGGTAATGAGTAGATACATGGTTCAGTCTTGTATCCCTGCTTCTCTTTCATGTTTTTTTAATGTCTTATTTGTCATTTTTTGTAGTTATTTATTTTTTACTATTTTTTTGTTTTTGTTTCTTTATTTTATTTTTAGTTGATTTATTATTTACTATTATTAAGCTTATTGTTCTTACCATTTTTATTTTATTTTGTTGTCTCGATCCCCTCTAGTGTTTTCTTTCTTACATGCTTTTTATTATTATAGCATTTTAAGGAAAATAATCATAATAAATCACCTTTGCTTTGATGCCCAGACAGCTTTATATTATATCTATCACTCTTCTTCCAGTAGTAGATGGTGTAGTCTAACCTGCTCCTCCATTGTCTTTTTATTTTGTTTTGTTTTTTCTTCTTTTGTCTTATTATTTCTCTTTTGTTCATGTGTCTTCCCCTTTTCTCCCTTGTTGTACTTGTCATTTTTGTTGATTATATATAATAACAATAATTTTAATGAATTAATTGATATTTTACATTTTGAAGTTTCTAGATCTACATACCTACAGGTTAAAGAGGATTACAAAATACAAATCAAAAAGTAAACCTATAGTTTTATTTGTAGTGTCATATTAACTTATGTTATGCATACCATATTTCAAGAGTACTCTTGATTGTTATCAGGTTACTCTGATTATTTTGATTCATAGTGTCCCCTTAGCTACTGCCACAATGTTACTTATCACTGTTCTGTCTATTCATTTCAATACAGGATCAATTTTTATTATAATGACACTATAATAATTACCTCACCGCATGCCTGCTTATGACATGGGGAAACTATGAATCTGCTTACTATTATAGACTAACATGCACTGCAAGCATAATAAACCTGTACTAATTGATTCATAAATTATGTCTCAATCAGTACAGGTGTATTATGCAGGCAGTACATGTTATTTTCATGCTCTTGGTACTTGCTGCCATACTGCTGAGAGAGGTTATAAATACTGATTCCTTTACTGAGAAATATTATGTTCATTTAACACAGGAAAATTTACAATAACAGTTACTGTACAAGTATCTCTAAAAATGTCTGCATGTTTCTAAAGCACATATAAATAAGTATTATAATGTTATCAGTTTGTTTTGCTAGGTAAAAATGGGCTAATTTGATCACTATGCGTAATATAGTCCACACTTTTTGCTTTCACTGGTATTCCAAGTAGCTCTGTGCTAAGTTTTTTCTTTAAATTATCTCTTTGCTTTTGTTTGTAAGACTCAGGAAAAAAGATTGTATTATTTTCCAAGCAAATCCTCAAGTAGTGTTTCCAGCAGCGGTCTGGAAATTGCATCTCAGCTTTAAGCAGAGAGAAGGGATCACCTACAGCAACAACAAAAGATTTTGACCGACTAACAGCTGTGTTAAAAATCTGAGGATTTGTTAGACTCTTTGTCGGATTACTACTTGTGCCATCACTTTCAAGTGGCTCAAATGTGGTCAAAACAACAGCTTGAAACTCATGACCTAAACGACATATTGCATAATATGAAAGGTACAGTAACAAATATACCTTGAATTAAATATGACGGCAAAAGTGTTAGTTCACCCAAACCAACCTTTTTTAACTTAGATTCAATTATATTTAACTATAGAAACAGAAAATCATTAATGAAGTAATTGTGATACATGTAGCTTACTTGAGTTCTGAAAGGAGATATAATACACACATCACTCATCTTAACATGAATCTATTCTCGTGACCATAAAGAAAAATAATGCTGTGCCTGTCGCACAACTGCATCAGCTACAAACTCCATAAGTCCTTTTAGATCCTTACTTGGAGTGCCATTACAGTCACACCAATAAAATACAAGAGGATAACGTATTGCTGGATGCTGTTTTTCTGAACATGCCTCAGGTGCACAGGCAATTGGGTACTTGTAAATTGTTCTTGACAGGAACTTCACAATCTCAGGGCAACAACGATAATTTGTAGCTAAGTATTTCAGGTACTTAAAATCCTGTTGCTTGCCTGCAAACTCCTGGTATTTCTTCTCCAAACGCTCTAGCAATGAGTAAGCCAGACCATACTTCTTACTCTTTTTACCCAGAATAAGAACAGATGGTCCAACCTAAAATTGATAAAATTAAATAATTTTCATATAATTACATGTGTATTTTAGACCTGCTTGCTATCTCCTGCTACAATCACTTTAGTAGCAGCGTCTCCCAGAGAAAGAGGAGCTATTGCTTCAGGTTCTCTAACCTGTGCAGCTTCATCAAGAAGGATATGAGTAAAGCGAACTTTATTGAGGATTTTTGCCACTGGAAGTGAGCTCAGGTATGTTGTTATGATCACAAGGACATGATCATTAACGTGTTGTCCAAACACAATGTCACGTCTAAAATCAAATAATGTTCTGTTCATTACATTATTAGAAAAATTATAAGAATCCTAAAAATCATCTTAACTATCTACGTTTGCTACTTTCCTTTGATTGCAAATAATAGCTATTTGTAGTCATTCAGTGACCAGACATTAATTACTTAACACCACAGTTCCTTGTGTTACCACTGAAAGTCATTATAATCACAGTCCAGAAATGACTTGAATGTTACTGACACTAATGGTAATACACCACTACATGTTCTCTGTTATTGGACTCGCGTAGGCAGGTACTAAGCAGTTGGGTTGTCATATGAAGTCCCCATATTCTGCCATATATGAGAAAGACTGGCTATAGGGCATTACAAGTAGGAGAGTACAGAATTAAATTATTTTTATTACATGTTAACAATACAGAGGTTATGCAAATAGCAATTTTGCTATAATAATATAAATATAATTTTGTTCCCACATTAATTCACTTCTCTTTAATCTAATGATGGAGTCTATTGTTGCTAAGAATACACCAGTGAGAGAATTTAAGAAACAAATTATTGAAGAAGCAAGAGTACAAAGAATTGACTGTGTCCTTGAATTAGACAAGTAAGTACATCATGTGGCTATCATGCGACTATCATTTGACTTATTGTGTAGAAAGAGATTACTAAAGAAGAATTGAAGGTCATCTGGTAGAGTGTATCTTGATCATCAATTGATTGAGAGATATTCATATATATACTGGTAGTGAAATGTATATGGAAATATTGAAAGGTCAGTATTTTAAATAATGAGGCTATTATTCTCATACTCTAAT
>NW_003546268.1:405890-407085 GCF_000090795.2 Amphimedon queenslandica | reverse complement strand
TAAAGGGACACATGCACGGAAGCACGTCATCTTGAAAAACTGGCCCGTTCTTCAAGATGACATCATTAATGATGACGTTTAGTGTTGATAACTATTCATAACGTGCGGCCGCGCCCCTATTAATTAAGGCAAAATGGCTACTCGAGTGGCTACTTGTAAATATTCCTGGTGTTTCTTCACTAAAAAGAGTATCTTGGGGTGGCAAAAGAGCTAATTCTGTTCGAGAGAAGTGTTCTACAGATGCCTACTCCCGGTTCTGCGACTGATTGCTGTCTCTACTCTCTACGCGTGTCTAAACACGTGTCATAACTATTAATTAATGATCTGTTGCACGCCCAATTTAATGTTTACTTCCTCTACAGTAACGTGTGCATTCTATTTCCGTGAACGTGTCCCTTTAAGTTTAAAAGACTCTGACTGCTCTTTCTGGACAACAGGACCTCGTGTAAACTGTCGCGGTAAGCGATGTTTGAGCTTCCATATCTCAGGAATGAAGAATTTAAGACAAATTTCCTACATTTAAAATCAATAAAAACTTTCAATCTATCGTTTAATGTGTTCTATTGCATTATTACCTTCGTCATGAGAGAGTTGCAGGAAATCCTGACTACGGTTTAGTGACATGCGACTATCATTCGACTTATTGTGTAGAAAGAGATTACTAAAGAAGAATTGAAGGTGTTGCGTTGTAATAATAAGAAATCAATTTACAAAACTCAACTATAAATGTATGTGTTAACACACTTAATAATAAAAGATGAGTTGGAGTGGAAGAGACAGTGAATATTAATAATGATGAAATTGATAAGCACAATATGTATGTGAGCAAGATGTGTGTGTGATTATAGACTTATCGATTGGGATAGTCGAGAGAATTGAATGCGAGTCGGATGAGAGTCTGGTAGGAGATCGAAAGGAGGTCGAGCGTTGAGAATTTGAGGATGATGAGTGCTCGAGAATTTAGACTAGCAGACTAGGACTAAGACTAAGACTAACTGAATTACAATTGGGTTCTTCCTTAAATAGTAGTGCATGTGGTTATTAAATTAAAGTTAAGTTATTAGTTGTAAATTATTATTGAAGTAAATTAACACTACATTACTCCCCCTCCAGTGAATGAACCATGAACGAAAATTAAAAGAAGACATTAAGACGATCAGGCCATCGAACGCGACGACCAGAGCGAGTAGTCCAT
>NW_003546268.1:402446-405880 GCF_000090795.2 Amphimedon queenslandica | reverse complement strand
TTGGTTTAGAACTTGATCTTTGTGTGTCTTGTGAATTTTAAGATTCAAATTTAAATTTTAAATATTCAATTTTAAAATAAAATTCAATTTTAAATTTACAAGTTGTTTGTCCTAATGTTATCGTAAGATCATGTTAACTTGTATTCCTTTTCTTTTGATTAGGAGAGACTGATATAATCTGCCCTGCTAACTGTGATGGCCAGTCATGGCCACGTCCACGGCTGCAGACCGCGGCTGAACTAGAGAAACAGAAGTGGGAGGCCAGAGGAGAGGAGCTCAATGGTTAAGAGAAGAGCGAGCTGGAGGCGAAAACCTGAGCAACTGGAATACACAGTGGAGACGTCGATCTCAGGCTCCTTGGACGAGACAGGGACCAAGTGAACGGTAGAAGGATGTCTTCCCATTCATGATGCTCAACAGTTACCAGTGCTGCCGCCCTTTAAAGGAGCGAAGGAGTATGCTGAAGAAGACTTTTTTGAGGAATGGGTTGACCGCTTCGAGGAAATGGCAGTCTAATGTAGATGGGACGACCATAAAAAGCTAGATGTCTAACACAGTTTCCATTGAGGCTGGAGGGCCCTGGCGCTAGATCCTTCTACAAGCCTTGCAGTGATTGAGTCTGAGAAGAGGAGCTGTGATGCTCTGAAAGCAGCTCTTGCTAAAAGATTTACTCCCGTTCGACTAACAGCAGTACAGACCAGTATGTTTCATTAGAGGAGACAAGGTTCGAACGAGTCAGTTGATGAGTATGCTTATAGGAGTTGAGGAAGTTATTCTATATATAAAGATTTTGAGTCTGGATTGCATAAGAAGCTGACTGGGATAGAACAGAACTTCGAGGAGTTGGTGTGTAAGGCTCGCTTTGAAGAGGCGAAGTGGAAGGAGACAATTAACCTTGGATGGACCATAGATACAACACTGGAGGTACCAATGAACGGTATGAACGGACACACTGGAGACGATCTCTGGCTCCTTGGCCGAGACAGGGACTGAGGGAGCGGTAGAAGGATCTGTCTCCCCCATTCATGATGCTCAACAGTTACCAGTGCTGCCACCCTTTAAAGGAGCAAAGGAGGATGCTGAAGAAGACTCTTTTGAGGAATGGGTTGACCGCCTCGAGGAAATGGGAGTATGGTGTAGATGTGACGACCATAAAAAGTTAACACAGCTTCGATTGAGGCTGGAGGGTCCCGCTAGATCCTTCTACAAGTACAAGTCTTACAGTGAGTCTGAGAAGAGGAGCTATGATGCTCTGAAACCAGCTCTTGTTAAAAGATTTATCCCTGTTCGACTGACAGCAGTACAGACCAGCAGGGGAGACAATTAAAGTTCGAATGAGTCAGCTGATGAGTATATATGCTTAGGAGTTGAGGAAGTTATTATATAAAGCATATCCCCCAACCTATCGTGTGACTCCAGAAGCAGAATTATTAGGCAAGAGGAGCATTCTCTCTAATCAATCTGTTGTAGAAGGAAATTTCGAGGACTTGGTGTGTAAGGCTCGCTCGAAGAGGCAAAGTGGAAGGAGACAAACCTTGGGACAGAAGAGAAACCAAGGGGAAAAGAAGCCTCCAAGGAAGCCTAGTGATGACTCTGAAGAGAAATAAAGGGGGCTACAAGTGCCATCGATGTGGCAGTACACAACACACTTTATTCGTGACTGTCCATTCAGAGGATGGGGAGCAACAAAAAAAGCTAGCCAGAGGTGCTGAGAGTGAGGATTCTAACAAAATACGGAAATCACATGGCTCAACTCCATGTCAATCTCCAGTCCATACAATACTACAAAGAAGTCAGTTTCTCTCTTTCTCCTACTTGTTAATATTTCATGTTCCTTTGTTTTCATTAGGTGAGACATGCTGTCTGGAACATGATGTGCTCTACTAACTTCATTTGGCTCCTGAACTGATTCTGTGTCCTCTGGTTGGAGTCTTATTTTGGAAATGGTAGGTTCATTACATGTACTATAATCTTGTTATGTCATGACAACAAACAACAAGACTATAATATCCCACCCTATGCCTCCCCTTGCATGATTAATATTGTGTTATGTCTGTGCATATGTCACTTCACGTAATAATGCATTTACTTTTGCTTTTGACTATCTGTATACACACTTGTTCCCTAATTAAGATTGGTTTAGAACTTACTCTTTGTGTGTCTTGTGAATTTTAAGATTCAAATTTACTTTTAAATATTCAATTTTAAAATAAAATTCAATTTTAAATTTACAAGTTGTTTGTCCTAATGTTATCGTAAGGTCATGTTAACTTGTATTCCTTTTCTTTTGATTAGGAGAGACTAATATAATCTGCCCTGCTAACTGGGATGGCCAGTCATGATCACTTGCAATGATTTAAAGGTACTGTACAGGGGCCAGACTGCGAAGCAATTTGAGAGCTGAGGACGGCATCAAATTCATCAGAGAAACCAGCAGACAGCTCCCTTATCCATGTGGCATCCTCCCATGTGCAATTTGTGTCAGTTGATCCCAGTAAACGTCCAAGAAAACCAATTGGATTGTCCTATCATTATGGATACCAGCTAAGTAATAAATCAGGAGCCCAACCTTTTTCATGGGCTCCTGAATAGTTGTACTATACATCATACATCCCTTTGCATGTGTACACGTAGCCCCGTTCTTTCAAATAAACTTTGAGAGTTTGAGAGTGCACCCTTATACATTGTCTTATACAGATGAGTGGTGACGCTTTACATTAGCTACTACACAGTAATATTGTACCTTTCCTATACCTGTCATTGCTTGATGCTTCTTCCTTTAGCTTGGGTTCGTCTCTACTTACCCAGGAAAAAAATCTTACTAAGATCTTGAATAATCTGATCAGATGAGATAAGGTGAGATAAGGTGAGATAAGAGTTAAGAACAACCTTATAAGATCTTATTTGGATTTAGTCTGATCGATCTTAGCTATCATATACAGGCATAGTCTTACTTAAGATCTTACAAGAATTATCTTATAATATCACTGATCAGATTTAAAGGCTGGATCTTACTTAAGATCTTACAAGATTTATCTTTGCAGGCCGGATCTTACTTAAGATCTTACAAGAATTATCTTACAATATCACTGATAAGATTTATAGGTCGGATCTTACTTAAGATCTTACAAGAATTATCTTACAATATCACTGATAAAATTTACAGGTCAGATCTTACTTAAGATCTTACAAGAATTATCTTATAATATCACTGATAAGATTTACAGGCTGGATCTTACTTAAGATCTTACATGAATTATCTTATAATATCACTGATAAGATTTATAGGCCGGATCTTACTTAAGATCTTACATGAATTATCTTACAATATCACTGATAAGATTTATAGGCCGGATCTTACTTAAGATCTTACATGAATTATCTTACAATATCACTGATAAGATTTATAGGCCGGATCTTACTTAAGATCTTAC
>NW_003546268.1:382552-384392 GCF_000090795.2 Amphimedon queenslandica | reverse complement strand
TTTGTCATACACTATAGATATTAATCAACTGCATGGTATTGCTAAACACAATTGCGTTTCTTATGAAGATGCGAAAAATTCTACTTTTCAGGGAAAAGAGACTATATGTGACCATAATTGACAAAAGGTACCTTATGGCGGTTAGGAAAATTGGTTATTATAGCCTTAAAAATCCAACTTCCTGAGCTCTAATTATCATGAAACTACTCCAGAGGATGCAAAAAGTTACTATGTAACTTTTAGAAACAATGTTTGCCCAACATAGCACTCACAGGTTGATATTTTTCATTATAAAGATGATTTTAAAAATCCGCCATAAGGTACCTTTTGTCAATTATGGTCACATATATACAGTGCAATGATAAACTTGATGATAACAATTAAGAGTGGATAATAATTATTATTAATGAACAACTTGATTATTGTAGAATAATGATTGCTTACATTTACAGTTTGTGTAATTTTCAATTGGGTTCTGAAATATAGTTACAGTTTAAAGGAAAAATTACAGGCATGTTGAGCTGGTTCCATTTTGCTCACCTACTTGTCCCGCAAAATAGGTTATTTCTGCGTATCCTGTCCCGTTTGTCCCGTCCCGTCCCGTAAAATAGTGACCACCTTAGTACCCGCCTACGCGAGTCCAACTACGCGTGTCCAATAAAGGGAAAGAGCGTATAAATAGACTGGACAACAAAATACATGTACATACTTGTACTATGAGCATCATCTTCTTCCTCGCTGTCATACTGACCATTTGAGTCTACAGTAAAGGGAAAGAGTGTATAAATAGATTGGACAACAAAATACATGTACATACTTGTACTATGAGCATCGTCTTCTTCCTCGCTGTCATACTGACCATTTGAGTCTACAATAAAGGGAAAGAGCGTATAAATAGACTGGACAACAAAATACATGTACATACTTGTACTATGAGCATCGTCTTCTTCCTCGCTGTCATACTGACCATTTGAGTCTACAGTAAAGGGAAAGAGTGTATAAATAGATTGGACAACAAAATACATGTACATACTTGTACTATGAGCATCGTCTTCTTCCTCGCTGTCATACTGACCATTTGAGTCTACAATAAAGGGAAAGAGCGTATAAATAGACTGGACAACAAAATACATGTACATACTTGTACTATGAGCATCGTCTTCTTCCTCGCTGTCATACTGACCATTTGAGTCTACAGTAAAGGGAAAGAGTGTATAAATAGATTGGACAACAAAATACATGTACATACTTGTACTATGAGCATCGTCTTCTTCCTCGCTGTCATACTGACCATTTGAGTCTACAATAAAGGGAAAGAGCGTATAAATAGACTGGACAACAAAATACATGTACATACTTGTACTATGAGCATCGTCTTCTTCCTCGCTGTCATACTGACCATTTGAGTCTACAGTAAAGGGAAAGAGCGTATAACCCCCATAAAAAATCTTAGCAAGATCTTGTGTGATATTATAAGGGTCAGTAAGATGAATGTAAGATGTCACATGGATAGGCATCTTGTAAAATCTTGCCTTGCACAATCTTGCAAGATCACTAGCAATAATTTGCATGATCTTACATGATTTTAATGATGTAAGATCACTTAAAATCTTATTTACAAGATCTTTTATGTTCTTGAATTTAAATTGATCATGCAAGATTGCAAGATAATGTATGTTCGTAAGATTTTTGCAAGATCTTTTATGATTGCAAGATCAAGCATAAGTTAAAGATTTCACATTATATCAAGACTTTGTAAGATTAAAAGATCATGTGTGAATTAAAGATCTTAAATAATGTTGGTTATTACAAGATCTTTCATGAAATCAAGATCATGTAT
>NW_003546268.1:364392-378609 GCF_000090795.2 Amphimedon queenslandica | reverse complement strand
TTATTAATTATTCACGCAACAAAATCAGAACAGTGAGTTCTGATTTTGTGTATTTTACAGTGAGTTCTTGTAAAATAGTGACATACATCTTGAGAGTGTCCTTAGCGTCATCGTCACCAAATTTGTTGATCACTTTTTTTAGAAGAGAAAAATTGCAAAATGACCAATAATCTTTTAAAAACATTAGTAGCTCTCGAACACTACTATTTTGATTGATTAAATTTGTACTGAAAAAATGAGGAACATCAGTTGATTTTTTAAAGTTTTGTTGTGGTATTAGATCACATAAAAATTTTTTCAACTCATTCAGGGTTGCTCCTTTTGATGCTATTGATCTAATTAACTTGAGAATTAACGATGCAAACATTCGATCAACTTTTGTCATCTTTGCATGGTAGATCTATCTCACAGAAGGTAAATTCTATTTTAACAAGATAATAATAATACAGCTATTTAACAAACCATGAACAAACACACCTCTGATAATTCTACAAACTGTGAATTCCCTTCAAATTCTATAGCTTGGACCCTTGCCCCAGGAGCAACGTTTGCAACATTCTGTAAAACTAGCATTAGCCTATCATTGTTAGGAATCATTTCTTTGAGAAGAATGTAAGGTGCACTGAATTTTAATTCAAAGCAACCGCTATCGTAAGAACAAAACTCTAATGCATCAATGCTAATACAAAGTGCAGAAGCAACTTACTCTTCTAAAACTAGTAGAACATTTGCTGAAAATTTTTCTGTTGGAGAAGGGATAGTCATTTTAAAAATAAAGTCACCAGAACCCTGAAATGCATCAGAGGATTTTTTTGGGATTTCAAAAAGTGACTTCTTAAGAAATGGATTTAAGTGATTTTCCACATAATCTTCATAGCTTTTAATTGAGACTTTAAATTCATAAACAAGTGAGCCAATCAAACTGTGATTGAACCAACTGACTTGACTTTCAAGTAGTTTCACAACTTCACTTTTTGTTTTAGCTCCTTTCAATTGGCTCTGAACTTGAATATAATCGGAATCATTCAGAAATGAAAATTTTTGTAACGAAGATTATACATAACTAACTCATCAACATCGACATTCTCCTGATCCTTTAATTTAAACCTGCTAAAATCTCACGAAGAAGACCAGCAAACTTTTCACCGACTTTCCTCGATTCTTTAATCAATCTGGCTACAAGTGTATGTGTAGTTAACTTGGTAACTTGGAGTAGAGGAAATTGCTTTTGTGCTCCTGTTGGACAACCATTCTTAAGGAAATCATCTAGTGTACAAGCTCCACACCCACAAAGAAACTGAATGTCTTCTTCATGAAGTGTGTCAGAATCAACACCCTCCGGCGTCAGCTTTCTGCTTTGCAGCTAGCTCTATAACTAAAAAACAGATTGTCAACTTTCATTGACATTCTAGACTACCTTCTTTTAAAAAATCTAAAGCTTGGTCAATTAAATCAACTCTATCACTGTCATTGAGAGCCTCAATAAGATTGTAATAAGTAGCACCATCTCCATTTTTTTCCTTCCACTTGGCCAATGCAAAAATTCTTCGTTCCTCTTCAGTATTGTTGTCAATTTTAATGGCTTTAATTTCAGATTTTGTTACATTTAGGTTGAAGCCAACTTCCACCCAGTTATGAAGATCCTTACTAAGTTTAACCATAGATATTAGAGACTGTATATGTAGTCTTTAATATCTATGGTTTAACTAGCACATCGTTTGACGGCTGGTGCTGCCTTAAGTCTTCAACAGTAAGGCCTCTAGGAATAATGTGCTCTTGAACTAGACTCTCACCTGTAATTAAAGAATTCATACAATTATTGAACTACAGTCTAAACTGTAACAATGGCTTACCAAGACTATTATCATCGTTATCGGGCAAACTATCAGGAGCCCCTTCCGACATATCGACTGCGGACATACAACTCGATGAATCCATAGAGTTATAAAATATTTTAACCGCAAAGGGTGCAGTTAGATGCAAAGGAATGTGCAAGCATGTACGCAAATGAAATTATTCATTTTCCCATTAGACTACAGGTATGCTTATGTGAAATCTATGTTGTCCCTGTACCCCTGGACTGAAATGCAACAGCAATTCTCAAATTGCAGCAATTCTCAAAACAATAAACAATTTTGAATAAGCATGACAATTACTAACACATAATGGTACACACTATAAGTAATTAGATTAAGTCCTTTAATCCTACGATAAAAAAATAAGTTAGTAGCAACAAACAAATCTCCATAGCCTACTTTCAGCTACTGCTTTCTGATCAATCTTTCCAAGAGCATCTACCAATGTATTCCAAGTTGTTCCTCCATTTTTCTCAACATCATCCACCAGATTTAGCCATCCTACCAAAGTTTCTTCTAGGCATGCTTCAGCATCTTTAGAATTATCACTTTTAATAGTGTTTAGTCTTGTTTGAATTAAACCTAGCTTTAGCCCAAGGTCACTCCATTTACTACAGTCAAAACTGCTGTCTTTCAGTGCTGAAACTATTGTATTTAAATCTTTTATACCTAGATCTAAAAGGCAAGTGCTCATACATGTAATTGTTATGATAAAGAGAAGGCTATTTAACAACAATTAACAACTTACTCTTTCTTGTCTCTGTAAATTTAGTATCTGTACTATCATGATTAACTAAGAGGACACTAATAAGTTCCAGTTTTGGCTACTTACTTATATTAGGATTCACAGTGATAGTTGTTGGACGCTTTGCACCTTTCAATGAAAATCGTAGACAATTATTAATACGAAAAGGACCACTGCCTCTCCAATGAAGCATAAATTGCATGTTACTTTCTATATGGTCCTGAATTTGAAGCTCATCCTTGTGATACTATTAATTATGATAAAAGTAATAATATTCATATCAATCATAGATATTATAGGCAGTGTCCCATAATGACTCTCATCTCACAATAGCGAAATCTACTCTTTAACAGCTTACTGAAAGTGGGGTGAATTTTTCTCGAATTTCCCAACTTTCCACTGGTGGGTTAGCAGTAATGTTCAGCTCTAAAACAGTGCTGTTTTCTTCAAATAGTACACCAAACTCTTCAATTTCTTGGATCCAGTCTTTGTATTTTGTATCATCAAATAACTATTATACTATGTAAAAAAACAAATTTAGGCAGACATTAACTCACACTTCTTGTCACACCTTTGACTTGAGACCTGTAAATAACAAGGCTGTAGTCCCACTTGTTAGCCTTGGACGTTTTGTAGAATAAAGCACCTTGAAAGTTATTGACATTACAAGACGTGACAACTTCTTTACCACTAAAACCAGTCAGTTTAAAAAAGACATAAGATCCATTAACACTAAAATCACCCACAAACTCCTTAAATATATATATCATATTTTGTGGGGTGTCTTCAGCTGTTAAAACTTTGATTGATGAGCTGTTTACACTTCCTTTTACATTATGCCATATACCCAGTAGTACAGGATTTACAAATTCTTTACTGCTTGATATCCAGTAAACAGCACTGGCTGGTTTCCAAGTCTCTTGATCAGGAAAAATATATGGACCAGACACACTAACACGAATGACAACCTCAGCCAGAAAGCCAAAAGGAAGTGCATCACTTGGAATATCCAGCATCAAACCATACTCCTCCCAATGTAACTGACTGGATTGACCACCTACCACTAAGAATCTATTTGATGCAATAACTTTGACACCTGGTAAAGGACCTAAAAAGTATTACAATTAGTAAGACATTCTCTATCTCATGACAAATTAAAGTGAAATATTTACAAAGCATTAATTTTGGTAACTATAAAAAATTGCTAATACAAAACCCATTATTTGTTTTATGGTTGCAAAATTGTAAGTATAAAACTGCCAATAAAGATTTCCAAATCAATAACTTTCACATTATATTCTTACCAATAAATATTCTTGGATCTGGTTTCCAGCACATAGCCACAAGAAGTAAAATGAATATTGTATACATAACACCAATTGATGACATCTTTGCTGATGGAGATCTAAATTCATATAAGTCAGCAGCTTTAACTGTTTCCTTGTCCACTATTAAAAGTTCATGTAACAGCATTACATGTAGATTGAATCCTAAAGCTTACACTCTAGTTCTTGGTTTTGGCTAAATGTAGTTTTTTCTTCTTTTATTTCTAATGATTTCAACTTACCTACATGTACATGCATAATTATTATAGGTTTATGTCATGAGATCCATTGCTTACTTTCTGTTAGACGTTCTATTTCTTTATCCTTTGCTTTCGAAATTTTATTGAGTGTAGCTATTTCTTCTCTTCTTGATTCATGAAGCTGTTTAAAATCATCTTCCATTTTCTTTAAAGTTTCAGTTTTTTCTATAATTATAAGGTTAGAAACAGGATATTTTCTTCAATACCTTTAAGCTCTAATTGACATGCATTAAGTGCAACTTCTTCTTTTTTCTTTGATTCATGAAGCTGCTTCCAATCATCTTCCATTTTGTCCAAAGTTTCAGTTTTTTCTATAATTATAAGGTTTGAAAGTGCTTTATCATCTTAATACCTTTAAGCTGCAATTCACATTGGCAAAGTTCCTTCTCTGTTATGATCAATCTTTCTTTGCTTGCTACAGTTGTATAAGGTTCAATTTAAATATACAAAATTAATTTTAAAATGCTAAACTTACACTGAATTTCTTCTTCGTATTCATGTAGTGCAACTTTCAGTGCTGAAACTTCTTTTTCCCTTGAGTTCAATTTTTCTGTAAGTGATTTTACATTGTCATTTAATGTAAGAATATAGTCTAAAAGTCAAAAGTTAACTTATTTATAACACAATTATGCATTAAAAACATACCAGACATTTTGTCTTGGCTTAATGTATAACTCTGCAGTTCTTCATCACGTGAGACATGTTCAGGTACACCACCCTTTTCCTTTATTCCTAAATTCATTTTTTTTCTAAATGCAACATGCATAGATAAAATACTTACCAGAAATTTTATAAGGCAACAATGGGTTACTAAAAGTAATAAAGTATACATGTACACTGAAATATTTTAAAATTGTATCAATAGTACATACCTAAAGTCAAACAGTCTTAGAGTTCTTAGCTTCCCACATAATTTCAAATATTCATGCCAGCATTGTACAGTACTTCCACCTCGATCAGGATGGAAAAGTGTGGTAAGTTCAAGCTTTTTAACTTCTTCTGGAAAACCAATTGCAACAACATAAAACTTTGCCCTCGTTATCGCAGTATTAAAAACATATGGATTGAACAGACTCTTAATATTCATTCCATCATTTTCTAGACTTAAAAAGATAGCTTGAAATTCATGACCTAACAGAATACAGAATAATAAAGAGAGCCACATATTGACTACACGTAAATGTAAACTACTTGTTGATCTAATACATGTATAGCAGTAGCTCTCACCTTGTATCACAAAAGAAGGCTTATAACTAACATTTCTCACTGCCTCATATTCTTTGTACATATATGCCATGCTTTTGATGAGATTCAACTGCAAAAGGTGCATAAAAAAGTCACAACAACAACATTTAATAACCAAGTACCTGCTTCCTTGTTGATGCAATGATGCAAACATCATGCCGAGGATTGAACTTAAGATTTAATTGCTTCATCGTTTCCAAGTAGCTTCGAACTTCTTCTAACACAACACATGCTTCAATCCACTGTTTATCTGGATGATCAATGATCCTCGAGTCAACAGAAACAAAATTGTAGCCAGTAGGACCACAGTAACTTTGAAGGACTTCATCAGTATTTAGCTCCAGATGTTTGTAGAATAGATTTGGCAAACACATCAATGAGTTATGTGATTGGTAATTCACTGATAATTTAGTGATATAGTGTGTCGCTACTGGACCTACTTCTTTATATCTTATCAACAAACGTTCCAATAAGGAAATATGAAGACCAAACATCCTAGCCTCTTTTCCCAACACTAGTATGTTAGGACCAACCTGTAAAGAAAAATAAATTTAATCTGAGAGCAAAAAATGGATGTCATTGTACCTGCTGCATGTCACCTGTTAAAACTATTTTAGCATCTTTAGTAGCTAGAGCTAGCGGTGTAATAGCTTCTGGCTCACGAACTTGAGCTGCTTCATCGAGAAAAAGGTGAGTAAAGAATCCTTCAGGAGAGTAGAGGTACTGATAAAGGTTGAGAGACATGGTATATGTGGCGATTATAATGACATGACCCAGTGTGCATATATCAGCACTATGCATTGCAAACTCCTCTGGTGTCATGTACATGTCAGCATAAACACCTTTATTCTCTTGCTTAGTAATTAAAATCACCTTGAAAGGAAGATAAAATCTTTTCCGCATTACACCAAAGTAAGCAAAGATGAAGGTTGTAATTGATATTTCATGGTGAGCAGAAATCAATATTCTGGCATGCTTGTTTTCATTAATGCCATTCATCATTACTTCAAATGCAGCACGAGCAAGGATTCGAGTCTTACCAGTACCAAACGGACCATAGAGAATAATAGGAGGAAAAGGTTCACCAATTAATGATGACTCAGACACAATTATCTTTAGAGCCTTTAATTGCTGCTCATCATCTAGTTTTATACAATCAAAACTAGAGTGCTGAGGGTCAAACGTAAGGAACAAGTCACCAAAAGAAGAGGCATCAGGCAGCAACAGACACTTACGGACATGCTCAGGAGTCTTGACGACAGATTCATGAAGATGATCAAAGTAGGAGTATTTAAGAGTAAACTGAGCAGAGATATTTATCTCACTCCCTCCTTTAACCCTGGTACCATTTTTTATTGCTTCAGATAATTCAGGAGAATGAGAAGCAACTACATACAAGCAATTTTCAATGTGGTTAAAGTTGTAATAATGTTTGAAGGCTATAGTTAAATGTTGATCAGAACCATCTGATCTCAAAATTGTGATATCATCACTTGCTTGTGTAGCATATTCAATCTCATCATCGGATAAGCCAGAAATATAACCATAACAAACATTAGGACGAGGATGACGATCAAGAAAAGGAGGGACTTCCTTGTGATCAAATATTGTAAACTTATAGTTTATGCCATCACACCTATGAAAATAACATTTATTATTATGTACATGTATTTCATGTTGCATATACTTTTTTGAAAGCTTCTTGATATGTTCATCTTCTTCAAACCATAATGCACTATAGAAATGTTGCTGGTAATTATCAGATGTCAAGTCACTAGGTGATGATATAGGTGGTTTATTCTTTCGTCTCTGCTCAAACTTCATTTTTTGCCACGAAGTAGATATTCCAGTAGGTCTTAAATTTGGAATCTGCTTTTCGACTGGGTTTGAACTCTTGCTTTGCTGCGGTTTTTGATTATCAGGTGATTCTGTTGCATCAAATTAAAATATTTCACATTGTGATCATATCACAAATAGTCTCGCCCCGCCCCTTCGCGGTAGCGAAGGGGCGGGGCGAGACTATATCACAAATCAAAACCATACTTTCTTTCATTTCTCTTCTCTTTTGCTGTTCATCATCTTTTTCAAATGCACCTAAACAATACTGATAGCAGTTACATTGAGGTACATAGTACTTACAATCATTAAGGAAATTGAGCGTCTGCTCAATTATGTCAACTCTATCACTTTCCTTGAGAGCCTTAATGAGATTGTAGTAAGTAGCCCTCTCCCCATTCTTCTCCTTCCACTTCTTCAGTACATTTATTCGTCTCTCCTCTTCACTATTGCTGTCAAATTTAATGCCCTTAATCTCAGCTCTTGTTAGCCCCAAGTACAGAGCAACCATCTCCCAGTTATCTAAGCATTTACTCAATCTAATTAAAACATTCTCAGAGCACTTGTGGCCTTGCACATCTTCAAACGTAAGCCCTTTTTTGTCAAAAAGGTCTTTCAGAGTTATCACTGTGAAAAGAGCCATTAATTAGAGGTTTTTGCTTGAATTAACTCACAAAAGCTGCTCTCTGCTTCAGCCATCTTGATTCTTGAATAACGTTGTCGAGATCGACTTGTCGTCATGTCGTGTTTTTACTATATTCATTCTAACCATATATGGTAATAGCCTAATAGGCTGGGTTGTGGGCACAATAACTAATGAATATCATCAAGAGTGGGACTCTTGATATGACACAGATTAAGGGTAATTCCAGTGATATATATAAGGCATAGACAGATCCAAATGCCACCCTTTTCGGTCTACACCATGTGGCTCAGTGTTACTGTCAATAAAACGACACTATGTTTTATTCTTTTTACTTGCCTAGCTAGTCTCTAGCTCTTTTTCTTATGTAGATCTATGTAGTTACTGCATGCACACACAACATATGCCAGTACATCATTACAAAATTCCTCAAGTGTATACAAGTATTGAATTTAGCCACAGATTAAAAGACAGTTTTATTATCATTGGTTTGCAGAGGATCAGACATCCAAACACATTAATGTGATATCAGTGATGCAATATCTTGACATAATCTTATAGCAAATCAAAAATGAGTGCCATGAGAATATGAAGCTGGCTGGCATAAGGCAGGCAGGTAGGCAGGATTGCTGCGCTAGAGAGAGAGCTAACGATGCCTCATGTTGACACCCAAACACTGATTATAATAATTACACAGCATGCATTATATACAAAGATAGTTCATGATTATTTATGAGTTCTGATGTGATGTCATGATGAGTCAGCTCACTACAATCTCTTCAAAGATGTACCAGTATACTGATAAATGGGGCACTAAATGTAAGACCAATTTTAAATTTACATAATGCCTAATAGCTTGCTTTTGCCAATATTATATTCTTTATTAATGATAAATAATGAGTAAATGCACACAAAATTTCTAAAGTTATCGTTTAACCTGCTGTCCACTAATCAAGAACAATTTTTCATCTAATTGTTTAGGAGTCTCTTTAAAGCAAGCAACTAGATAACTGCTGGCGGATTCACTTGTTACTTTTCTTGTCATCTTATTCTACAGAACAAAAATTATCAACATTACAATATTTAGAAATTTTGGAATCAACTTTGCCTTAATAGGGATTCATACAGGATTCTTTATAGGGGGGACATAACAGAAAGTAATGGTAACATCACATATTTTTGAAGATTTCTATTCTTTGATATTGGACTAATCAAGCAAAAGCCAATTTGCCAGCAGGCATGAGCTGTAATACACATGATTTCAATGTATGGTTTTTGCAATGAAAAGCAGTGAATCACAGTTTTAACCCTTTTATTAAATACTATACACTGTACTACTTGAGAGAGGGGGAATCCCAGATTCCCCTGTATGAATCCCTGCTTAAGAAAACATTTAGCTTGACTACTAATATGAAGTTACCGTTACTGTTTCCTGATAAAAAACCTTGTCATTCACTCTCAGTCTTTGACTTTTCAAAAGTTCATCAGCCATTTTAAATCCCAGTGTAGATCTAAAGAATAGTTTGTGATGGTTAAATCATCCATAAATCACATCAACTTTAATTTTGTGCATTCTACAAAGTGATTTTCTTTTGTCTGGTGAAACTTTTGACATTTTCTTTATCCAAAATGAGAATAAAATGCACATGTTACAAACAACACATACATGTATCCTTTTACAGAATTAATGAAGCAGTATTTTTCACAAAAAGGCAAAAGAAACCCACAATACAGCCATGGGAACTGGAAAGCAAAGTACCGTATTTCCTTGATTACTAGCTGCGGCTACTATAAATTTCAGCTCAAATCAACAGGGGCTACTATTTGAGGAGGACGGTCACTATTCAAAGGCATGCAGCTACTATTTCTCTCTTAGCAAACACGTGGCCGGTCACGCCTGCAAGTGACCTAGTGTTGGACCAGTATTTTGGTACTAGAACTAAATTGTTATTTAGTACTGTAATTTTTATCATAGTATAGTAAAATACTAAAACCAATACTATACTAAACCTGACTACGTGTAATGTACTAGAACTATACTATACTAAACCTGACTACATGTAATGTACTAAAACTAATACTATACTAAACCAGACTGCATGCAATGTACCAGAACTAATACTATACTAAACCAGACTACGTGTAATGCACTAGAACTAATACTATACTAAACCAGAGAACTAATACTATACTAAACCAGACTACGTGTAATGCACTAGAACTAATACTATACTAAACCAGACTACGTGTAATGTACTAGAACTAATACTATAAATAGTAAACCTGACTACATGTAATGATGTACTAAACCTAACTACATAGAACTGCATACTATAATTATGCATGCATGTGCACTATGCATATTCTACATGTGTATCTGATAACATACATGCAACCATTGAACCATGCGTAATATAGCTTATATTTATACCATTATGCACATGGGACAAACACATGCTTCTAGTTCTAGCTAGCTAACATACAAAATTATGGCTACTGCAGCAGCTGTGGTGAGTAAAAGATGTCCTGTCTGGGAATTATTCTTCAAGTATTTTAAAGAAGAAAATAAACTCTTTGCCTAGTTGTCTAATACTAGTACTAGAACTTATCACCCATTAGTACAGAACTAATACTAGTACTAAAACATATCACCCATTAGTACAGAACTAATACTAGTACTAAAACATATCACCCATTAGTACAGAACTAATACTAGTACTAAAACAAATCACCCATTAGTACAGAACTAATACTAGTACTAAAAAATATCACCCATTAGTACAGAACTAATACTAGTACTAAAACTAATTTCCTAATAGTAATAGAACTAATACTAGTACTAACTATAAAAGTCAGTACTGGTCCAACACTAACGTGACCACACCCATCAGTCATGTCACCATGTGTGCGCATGTAATAGGAGAGAAACTATACATGTAGGTCTTTCTGGAGAACGACAATGAGTACACATGGCACATTAATTAATTAAATTTTAATTAACTGCGGCTTCTATTGGAGGGTGGCTACTATTACAATAGCTGCAAGCACGGGGGGGGGGCTACTATTTGGATGTGGCTACGGCTTCTATTCGAGGAAATATGGCAATATAAATAAATGTTTATAATAATGATATACATGCAATTGTGCATACTAGTACCATACAATACCATTGTCCTTGCCATGTTCTTTCATTGTTAGTTAAATAGAGCTACCTATATACATGTAGCTAACCAAATAACCTAACCTATTTGTGTGAAACTATTGGATTGACACAAATACATGTAAGTTAGGTTATTAGATTGAATCTAACTCTATCTTTTGTTTTTAAGCAAACTACAAACAAAAAACTTCAAGCACACAAAACAAAATACAGTACAAGATGATTTATTGGTCTGTATTGGTATTTTTGTGGCAAGTTTCATTGAGGATGCATGCTCATATCAAAACAAAATGGCAGGTTTTACATGGGTGATTTCTTCATATAGAGCCACCAATTGGTCCCATTAAGTCATCTTATCAATGTATAGGGTACAAAATGCATTGCGTTGGCTCAAGTTACATTCCTGATGAAGGCAACTGTACAACCAAAAGAAAAGGAATTTTAGTTACAACAAGATCAATTGAAACCTAATACGGCAGCCAGAGTAATGGCATCCATACTATGAACCCATAATCAAATTAACCAATTATATACAACTCACCAGTACAGACTATAGAGCCCAGAAGACAGTCAAAGAATTGATGGTAACGTGCCGTATGAGGCTCCTGGCTGTTATAGGTGTGGTTTGCTGGATTAGACCTCAAATTAAATCTGTAGGAATTCAATGAGATTCAATGCATGAAAATATTAAGAATAGTACCATGTATCTACCAACTTGTGCAATAGAAGTAATCTGTACGCAAACTAGATCTAAGTCAATAATTCTAGAATGCAACTGGCTCTGCACTTGTTTCAACAGATATGATGATTCCAGCATATTAAAGTGTTGAATTCCATGCAGTGCTGCACCAGTCTTTCTAGAAATATTGTATTTAATACATTTGTTGACAAACCAAAATGTTGTTTGCAGTTCTACTAGCTTCAGATATGGAAACATTTTGGTTTCTGTTTTGTTCTAAGGAGTTTCATCTGGCACTTTTAAAAATACTATTTATTATAATATAGAGTAACTTGCGGCTATTCCAACCCATTTCTGCACTGTGATCTAATTAAATATTCACAAATGCATAACTTCTTTGCTTTATGTCATTCATTTTATTCATTGAGTTCTATATTGTCTATTCTATTTGTACTTCCTTAAAATCAGCAAAATTCAGCTTAAAGTTTGAATGAAAACAGTACTTTCACTGACCTAGTTGTTGGGGCTATTCCAACCCTACCGGGGCGATTCCGACCCTCCGGATACTAACTAGTATACAGAAAATTTATGCAGTAACCGGAGAAATACAAACACTATCACTAGATGATAATACTCAAAAAAGTTATGAACACAAATTTTTAGTCAGAGTTGCTTAGCCGCACTTTATAAAGATCAAGCTGTTCTTTGGTGCTGGTAGTTAGAGAATTCTATGCTAAATAGACATGTCTTTGTTCAGTCCTGTATCTACTCTAGTTAAGAAGTTACAGCCAGTTGAAGATCCAGAAAAGGAGAAAGGGGGTTCCAATGTTGCGTGAAGCACCTATTTTTGGCCACACCCCTTTTTGCGGCCATATGACATGTTTTCATGTAAATGGCATATCATAAACAAATAGATAAACATCATTATTATTCTATCGGTGAAATTAATTGGCTTAATCATCTCCCAACATGAAGGACAAGGCCATTCTCCTAGGATGTGACTTTGCAAAGTATCTACAAATTGTAGTAGTCTATAATAGCTGCTAGGTGGTGCATGCATAATCAATATTGATTAAAACAAATCTAAAATCCCAACCACTATAGGCTAGCTAATTTATTTAAACTCTCTCAGATGTCTCTGTCACTATAATTTGCAAAGATTAGAGGTGATAACTGTGTATATTTTCACAAAAATATCGTTTAAAAAAGCATTAAAATATTTTCATTTCTTCAAGGGGGGTTCCATGGAACCCCCCTAAATCCGCCACTGACAACAGGAGAAATAGGACCCTTTAACCGGGGCTATTCCGACTGCTGCACACAGACTTTACATTGGTTTATACAGGAGAACGGAATAGCCCCCACTTACTCTACAGCAAAATCTTCAATGACCATCAGTATAATTTTTGCAGCAAATTTTACAGGATTTGTAAAAATAGCATCTGTAAAATTCAACACAACATGACGAACAGTGTGAAATTATACTATCCACACAAAACTAATTTTTGTGAAAATTTGCAAAAATTTATAATATAAATGTACATACAGCCTTCAAAAATTTCATGGTAATCGATGTTAATTTAAAGTAAGTGCCATTGAGTGGCTCAGTATGAAGTAGATTTAATGTATGTCAATTTCTTGTACGTACCTGTCATCATTAACTGGCTGCTTCTTTATTCTAGTAGTCTACATCTCTCTCTCTAAAATAATAATGATTTCGAAAACATTCAGAAAAAAAGAAAACGTTATCAGTTCACTTATCTGGTATGTGTTAATGTTTTCAACAAAGCCACACCTAAAACCAACACTCCAACAGTGACACTCCTAAGACTTCAGAAATAATTATGGCGGATCGGGATGCCTCTCCTGGGCCTCTGCTAGTTGGGCTTACCAGACCCTGACACAGCAACTATTCAGCTCAATACGTAAGTATGTTGAATTATACAGTATCTTTAGTGTTGCAGGGTTTCTTGACAGGATTGCATGTATTGTTTTTTTGCATGAACTTTGCTTTTTGTAGTCTGACACATGATAATTAGGCTTACTGACAATAACCTTATACACACACCATTCCATATTAATGCTGGAGTGTGTATTTCCATTTTTTGCTATAAAGATTAGTAGACGGTAACCATGTAGTTGATGTACACCAATTTAGTTTCGCCCTGCTCCTACGCTTACCTCCCAATAAACCTTGCCATATAGTAACAATTATAATAATCCTGTTTATGAAACCTTAATGTGCAACAATTTTTAGTTTGATCGATTTGCATTTGCATGCTTAGAAATCAAGTATTAGCTATGTGTGCGTGTCTTACAACATACATATGTATGCAATGTGTACATTATGTGTGTATGTTTGCGATGTCACATGTATGCAAATGTAACATGCAACTACTACATGTACTATTACTGCTATCAAGAGTAGATAGTAGAAAGAGAGTGTCCTACTGTGATATACCCCCTGC